>NC_090021.1:261234088-261536231 GCF_037176765.1 Anolis sagrei | reverse complement strand
ATAAGCCTGCATGGTGAGAAAATATTTGAAAAAGCTTTGCTTTGCATGAGTGCCCTTGCATAATCCACTTTTCTTACAAGTCTTGTTCCCTAATTCACTTATCTCCATATGCTCACATTTCTTACATTCTTATTTGCAGAGAATCCTTCTACTTCAAGATAAACAAAAATATTTTACATTGTTGGCCTGATTTTGCGTGGGGGGGGGGGGCTATCACCAAAATAGATAAGTGAACTTTATATTTAGAGTATCATTGTAACATTGTGGATTGCATAGATCCAAATTTTAGGAAAAGACATTCTATCTAAACATTAGGAAGAACTTTCTGATGGTAAGAGCTGTTTGACAGTGGAATATGCTGCCAGGAGTGTAGTGGATTCTCCTTCTTTGGAGGATTTTAAACAAAGGCTAGTTGGCCATCTGTCAGGAGTGCTTTGACAATGTGTTCCTGCATGGAAGGGGAGTTGACTGTTTGCCCTTTGTGGTGTCTTCCAACTCTATGATTCTATGAAGAATTAGGAAGCCAGGTATATTTAGCTTGTAGAAGAGATGACATGATCTTTAAATATCTGGAAACAAATACCATACAGAAGATGAAGCCAGATAATTTTTTGCTGCGTCACAGATTGGAATGGGAACAAATTGATTCAAAACAGAAAAATAAATTCCACCCAAATATTTGGAAGAATTTATTTTTGGTCAAAACTGCTCAACAGTGAAATTAATGACCTTGGATGATAACCCCTCCTTCCTTGGAGATTGGAAAGATATATTTTGGGAGTGCTGTAATTGTGCATTCCTGCATAGCAGAAGGTTAAACTAGTTTGTACCATTTCTCCCTTTAAATGCAATAATTCTTTGAGATTGCCCGTGTTCCGTCTTCCATGTGACAGATCTTTCAGATATGTGAACATAGTTACTGTTCCACTTTTAAGTTCTGTCTTCTTCTTACTTACTTACTTACTTACTTAGGCGATCCCTCGTTGGACGAGTAAGATGGTCTTCCATCATGGGTTTCCCTGTGGGTCCGCATGTGGCTGTGGAGCCCTATTCTTGCTCTGCATCTTCTTCCGCAGTGAGGGCATCGGTTTCCAGGTGGAAGGCGGTCCCGGTCGGGGTTGGCTTGACGCGCCTTCCTCCTGGCACGTTTCTCTCTTTCACCCTCCACTCGTGCCTCCTCGAATTCTGCAGCACTGCTGGTCACAGCTGACCTCCAGCTGGAGCGCTCAAGGGCCAGGGCCTCCCAGTTCTCAGTGTCTATGCCAGAGTTTTTAAGGTTGGCTTTGAGCCCATCTTTAAATCTCTTTTCCTGTCCACCAACATTCCGTTTTCCGTTCTTGAGTTCGGAGTAGAGCAACTGCTTTGGGAGACGGTGGTCAGGCATCCGGACAACGTGGCCTGTCCAGCGGAGTTGATGTTGGAGGACCATTGCTTCAATGCTGGTGGTCTTTGCTTCCTCCAGCACGCTGACGTTTGTCCGCTTGTCTTCCCAGGAGATTTGCAGGATTTTCCGGAGGCAGCGCTGATGGAATCGTTCCAGGAGCTGCATGTGACGTCTGTAGACAGTCCACGTCTCACAGGCATATAGCAGGGTTGGGAGGACAATAGCTTTATAGACAAGCACCTTAGTATCCCTACGGATGTCCCGGTCCTCAAACACTCTCTGCTTCATACGGGAAAATGCTGCACTTGCAGAGCTCAGGCGGTGTTGTATTTCGGCGTCGATGTTGACTTTGGTGGAGAGGTGGCTGCCAAGGTAGCGGAAATGGTCGACATTTTCTAATGTTACACCATTAAGCTGTATCTCTGGCATTGGAGAGGGGGCGGCTGGTGACTGCTGGAACAGCACTTTGGTTTTCTCGATGTTCAGTGACAGGCCAAGCTTTGTGTATGCTTCTGCAAAGGTGTTGAGAGTGGCTTGTAGATCTTCTTCTGTATGCGCACAGACGACATTGTCATCAGCATACTGGAGTTCTATAACAGATGTTGTTGTGACCTTGGTTTTGGCTTTCAGTCTGCTGAGGTTAAATAGCTTGCCGTCTGTCCGATAGATGATTTCCACTCCGGTGGGAAGCTTCCCATCAACAAGGTGTAGTATCATGGCGATGAAGATGGAGAATAAAGTTGGGGCAATAACACATCCCTGTTTGACACCCGATTCCACCTTAAATGGGTCACTTTGGGAGCCATTGCTATCTAAGACTGTTGCCATCATGTCATCGTGGAGGAGCCGCAGGATGTTCACAAATTTGCTTGGGCACCCGATTTTTTGGAGGATGGTCCAGAGAGCGCTGCGATTCACTGTGTCGAATGCCTTTGCAAGGTCGATGAATGCCATGTACAGAGGTTGGTTTTGTTCCCTGCATTTTTCTTGGAGCTGTCGTGCAGTGAAGATCATGTCCACAGTTCCTCTGGAGGGGCGGAAGCCATTCTGGGATTCTGGGAGGGTGTCTTCTGAGAGGGGCAGAAGGCGGTTTGCAAGGATTCTTGCGAGGATTTTTCCAGCAGAGGTTAGAAGGGAGATACCTCGATAGTTTCCGCAGTCTGTTCTTTCCCCTTTTTTGAAGAGGGTGATGATGGTGGCATCCTTGAAGTCTGCTGGGATTTTCTCGGTCACCCACACTTTTTCTATGAGCTGGTGGAGTTGGTGTGTCAGCGCAGGTCCTCCCTCTTTAAAGATTTCAGCAGGGATCCCATCCGGTCCGCTGGCTTTGTTGTTTTTTTGTTGGCTGATGGCATTGCTGACTTCTTCCAAACTAGGCAGTGCTGCAAGCTCATCCCTGGTTTGTTGTTGCGGGATTTGTGAGAGGACCTCTTCGGCCACACTGGAGCTGCGGTTTAGGAGGCTTTGGTAGTGTTCTTTCCAACGTAGTGCAATTGACTTTTGGTCCTTCAGGAGTTTGGTTCCGTCTGATGAGCGTAGAGGCTGTATGCCATGGTTTCTTGGCCCATAGATGACCTTTGTGGCTTTGAAAAATCCTTGAGCATTATGGGTATCTGCCAGGTGTTGGATTTCTTCAGCCTTCTTTGTCCACCAGATGTTCTTGAGTTCTCTTGTCCTTCTTTGGACCTCAGCTTTTGCACTGGCGTAGATCTTTTTCTTAGCAGCACAGTTGATGTCTCTCTGCCATGTTTGGAAGGCTTTCCTTTTCTTGTCGATTAGCTGTTGGATCTCGATGTCATTTTCGTCAAACCAGTCTTGATGTTTCTTGGCTTGGTATCCAATAGTTTCTTCGCAGGCTTGGATGATGGAGGCCTTCAGTTTGTTCCAATGTTCCTCAACATTTTCGGGGTGTACTGTGGGTAGATGGTCCTTGAGTGCTGTTTGGAGATGGGCTCGCCTGGAGGGCTCTTGAAGGGCTTGGGTGTTCATTTTGCGCCTTGTCTTTCTTCCTTGGAGTCTGCGCTTGGGGGCGATCTTGATAGCCATCGTGGATCGGATTAGCCTGTGGTCGGTCCAGCAGTCGTCAGCACCTGTCATGGCTCTTGTGAGGAGTACGTCACGGCGGTCTCTGGCACGTGTGATTACATAGTCTAAGAGGTGCCAATGCTTTGACCGGGGGTGCTTCCATGATGTCTTGAACTTGTTTTTCTGGCGGAAGAGCGTGTTGGTGATGACAAGGTTGTGCTCCGCACATTTGGTGAGAAGCAGGATGCCATTTGAGTTGCTGTTTCCAACCCCGTCTTTTCCGATGGTCCCTGGCCACAGGTCGAAGTCTCGCCCGACTCTTGCATTGAAGTCCCCCAGGAGAATGATTTTGTCCTCCTTAGGTATCCCCGATAGGACAGTGTCCAGCTGATAGTAGAATTTCTCCTTGATGTCTTCATCAGCGTCTAGTGTTGGTGCATAGGCACTTATGATGGTTGCCCGTTGGTTTTTGGCAAGATCAATTCGGAGGGTGGAGAGTCGTTCGTTGATGCCAGTGGGTGCTTCGGACAGATGTTTCATCAGATCATTTCTTATAGCGAAGCCAACTCCGTGCATTCTTTGGTCTTCTTCGGGCAGTCCCTTCCAGAAGAAGGTGTAGCCTCCTTTTTCTTCCTTCAGCTGTCCCTCTCCTGCTCTCCGGGTCTCCTGAAGGGCTGCTATGTCGATGTTGAAGCGTCCCAGCTCCCTTGCGATGATGGCAGTTCTGCGTTCGGGGCGTTCACTGTCACTGTTGTCCATCAGTGTCCGTACGTTCCACGTACCGAAGTTCATTTTTCTTTTTTGGCCGCAGGATGGTGACCCCACTGGACGCGGCAGTCCAGTCAGGGATAAGTGAGGCAGACTATGTTTAGGGCACCTTTTCTAGCCCCCTCCCCGTGTGGGGTGAGCAGAGTGGGTCCTCAATAGGGCTGCTCAGTCGTGGATACAGCTGCCGAACTACTCAACTGCCTCGGACCTTGAGGTAGAATGACTGAGTCCGTACCCACCGCCCATGTGCCAGTCTGTGACTAGGGGCTTCCAGATTTCACAGTCCTGCCCCCGTCGCCACTCGCTGATCGCCATGGGGCTTTGGTTGGTTTGTTTTTATTTTCTTTGGAAGACGCCTGTGCGTGGGTTTTTTTAATGTGTGGAGGTCAGTGCACAACTGAACAACACACAGTCTTCACAGATGAGGTTCCACTGGTGATGTAGTTTAACACAATGACCATGGCTTCTCAGTCTGTTGCAGCCTTCTTCCGCCTTCGCAGCCGTTGTAACATGTGCCATGTTATCCTCCGCCTGCTCCGCCGTTGAGGTCTTTGGGTCTTCGGACTGTGCTTGGTCTGGGACCTCCCCCGCGGCCACTCCTGGGAGTGCACGACTCCAGTTGTTGTGCCCACAGGTTCATCGGAACACGCAAGCCCCCTCACCACGACAAGGTGACAGTCCATCGAGGGGGCTTTTATGTTTAACCTGTCTTCTTCAGGTTAAACATAAAAAGCTTCAATAATTTCTTGTAGGATTTGGTTTCCATACCTTTCATCTTCTTTGCTACCTTCTTCTGGATTTTTTTTCCAGATTCTTAACTTGCAATGCCCAGAACTGGACTTGTTCTCCGCATGGGGTCTGAGCAAAGCAAATCAGTGTTCTTATTTCTCTTGCTCCAAACATTGTATTTTTGTTTCTTCAGCTAGAATTGAATTAGAGTTGGGATTGGGTTTTTTTTTTTTTTTGCTACTGTTGACTTAAATCTACAATGAAACTGAAGAAAATAAACCTATAATAAAATGTGAATATAAAACACTACACAAAATTTAGAAATTAAATTCTGTTTATTATTTTAAAAAACCTTTAGATTGAAAATGCAAAACTCTCAGTGTGTTTGGAAACTTTGGAAACAACAACATATTTTTCAGAAAACCAAAATGCACAAATAAATTTTTGTCCCAAATTTCATTAATTGATAACACAATATAAAGATGAAAGTATAGCAAGAGTGTTTTAAAATGGGAAGATTTTCTTTAAGTTCCTTGCCAGGAGAAGCTTATTAGCATATAATTGGCAAATAACCTCATCTGTGATAGCACTTCGCTTCTGAACTGATTGCTTCATTGAAACTTGTTGACCTAGTTCTTTTTGTCACCAAGCTAACACACACTCATTTTTATAGAATCCAACAAAATCCAAAATTCAAAATGCAGTGATTCCTTTATTATGGAGGAATCCCATCTCAGAAGCAAGATGGGGTATACAATCAATCTACAAATTAATAAACCAAACAGTGCCAAATACATTATAGTAACTGTTGAAGTTCATTGGCTCAGAAAGATTTAACATCATAGAAAAGAAGAGCAATGAAAATATCATGGGACTATATCTTGTTCAATATATTTATTTAAAACAGTATTTTAAGTGGTATTGAAGGAAGGTGGATGAAAGATTTTTGGCCGCATTAGGGGGCTCAGTACAAAAAGAATAATGGAAAATTCCATCTCTATTCTCAATACCACATTTTTAAACTTTGGGATCTAGGCCATCTCTCCCCTGTGTGAGATTTCAATCCACCCTCCACCCAGCTGCCCACTTTTCAAGAAAAGCACACTGTCTGTTTACCAATAACATAAATGCTTATTGAGAGAATCACTATATTTTGTTATTCCT
Organism: Anolis sagrei; assembly: GCF_037176765.1. NCBI lineage: Eukaryota > Metazoa > Chordata > Lepidosauria > Squamata > Anolidae > Anolis > Anolis sagrei. Next base: position 261,530,161 of record NC_090021.1, on the reverse strand, counting down.
GATTATAGTTGTGCAGCATTTCAAACTAACACACTGGTTTATTTAATTTGCTCTACTGTTTCATTTTTGTTGCTGCATTTAATGTGATGTGTTTATGATTTCTTGTTGCATCAAGGAATGTTTTATTATTCTGTTGAATACTGTCCTGACAGCATGGATTCTGAATCAACAATATTTAAATACTGTAATTAAATATAATGTGTATACACATAGTCCTTTGATGACCAACCCTGAAATAAAAGACAATTTCTTGCCCACTGCAAACTTGTATGCAGTAGGAGGTGAGGATAACCTGTGTGGCCTTGCAAACCTATTTTCTGTGAATGCACTGTGATACATCTGAATCCCTCCCCCTCATCTTATGCCTAAATTAAGTTGTTTGGCTGAACTCACGGGGAGGCTAAATGATAGTGGGGATTGAAGAGAAGGCCCACTGCCTGAATAATTTCCTTACACTGCAACAGTGGTTGAATATATACTGACCACTTATCCTGGGATCAATCCAAAGTGATTAATGCCAGATCAATATGGTTAAACTGCAATTCCCTAGCCACTCCGGAGGTGGGAGTGAGTCCTGACTGTCCAGCGGTGTCAAACCGGTTCAGTTCCACTGGATGGCCACTAGGGGTATGCGACTCTGTGTTGCACCCCAGGCCTGAAGCCACCTATGACCATAGCATTACACAAGAGTCTAGAGTAGTGGCAAACCGTTTATTGCAAAAACACACAAAAGATATATAGTAAAGAAGCAGGAATAAGGAAATAAGGAGTAAAATCCAAAAAGTCAGCAATCAATTGTCTCTTATAAATCCAGAAGCAATACAGTCCAAAGATAGTCCCAAAATACAAAGGCAGCTTAAGTCCATAAGCAAAACTTGAACAAGAATTCAAAACAAGAACATGGAGAACTCCCAGAATACTTAAATCCAAAACCAAGACTTGAAACAAGAACTAGTGAACCCAGGCCTAGTGGTACTTGAAAGCCACCTTGCCTGAACTGAAATCAGAGTGCCCATTAGCTTCTAATAAACAGACATGAAAGCATTACATCTGCCTCCCCACAAAGTGTGTTGATCTACAAAGCTGGCTACCTGTTTTAATCTGCAAGCACGCTTCCTTGCTTAGGTCAGTATTGCCAGGTCCATGAGGTTCCCATGAGAGTTTCTCATCAATTTGTCTTCGCTATACTCCTTATCTAGAGAGGATGATTTCAACTCCTGTGACTGACCTTGAGGTTCAAAAGCAATTACATTCTCGGGCCTTATGTCTGTGCCTGCATCAGAATGAATCCCAGGAAAGCTCACAATCCCATCTGACTCTAAGTCATCAGTGAACCCATCAGCCTCTGGCTTCTGTGACTGCTGCTGAGCTACAACACTCTGCAAAAAAAGAAAAGTGCAGTTTTTGGCCCCTCTTTTCCCTTCTCCTTTTTTTGATCACCTTATCACTCCAGGAAACATGGGATGGATGTGTGAACAGTTCCATCTTGGAACTGGCCCAAAGTCACAGTTTGCTCCAGATTCTGGGGGAGAATTTGAAGCAGTCTGTGACTTTGTTTCATGAAGCTCAAGGCTGTATTAAGGTGGCCTGTGTTTAGCCACTGCAGAGCTGATTTGCCCACTTTATGTATCAAATGGTTAGTGTAGATATGCCCATTGTCAAAGAGCTTCAATGCATTTGGCTGAATATAATTCTAGAGTGTTTGTTAACCAGTAATGTATGGTTCCTTAATAATTTAAATGATTTTAATGTTTATGTATGTGTATAGTCTGTTTGTGTCCCGGCATTGAATGTTTGCCATTTTTATGTTGTGCTCTGCCCAGAGTCCCCTTCGGGGTGAGAAGGGCAGAATATAAATGTTTCAAATAAATAAATAAACAAACAAATTCCTACTCATGGGAACTCTGTAACTGTGTGCTGCCAAAAGCCTTCTCAGACTTCCACACTAAGTGTTCTGATGCTCCTAGGTGAAGGCATTCAAGGTGGGCTTGCTTTCATGCCAATATCCCCACCAATCCTTTGGTTTTCTCTGTGTTCCTAGGGAAGTCTTTAATGGAAAATGCATTAAATGTTATGGCTGCACTTAAGATGAATGAACTGAAGGATCCATTTGCATCATGGTGAACACAGAGAAATGCTAATTGTTTGAAAGGGAAAGTTGTAATCACCAACTCAGAGGGGACAATGCATTGACTTCATAGCCAATGCCTTTGCACCTAACTAAAAATCATGGAAATCCACATAGCAAGTTTACCCATAGAGATTATTTTCATAGTAACTGGCACATGTAAAGTAGGTGATCTACAGAGATGCAAAACTAGAGAACACTAAAAGTTAAGAAAAACAATCAGACATGATGGCTATCTGCAAAACTCCTTTGTCATCAGTTGGTGACACACATTTTTCTCACCACTGATGTAGCTGAAGAGAATCTCTCTCTTTGGCAACTGAAAAGAGTTTACTGATATAGTGAACAGTAAAAGAAGTAGGGCAGAGGTGTTTGGGTTTTCTTCATCAAACACATAAATGGCTTGTAGTGAGAGAAGACTCAAAACAATATACTGCTGCATTCTCCCATTAGATTGATGTAGTGAATTATACCTAAAGCATCCACTAAGGGGAGTGTGATGCTGGACCAGTCTTTCCGGTTTCTATGACAACAGAGGGGAGTAGATTCTTCCAAGCCGAGCGCTCGTTGGAGCAGGTGCCGACTTACATCGCTGTTTCAAATCTGCTGGTGTCTATGGAGCAGTGAGGCAGTCTGTTTCCTGTTTTGCAACACCTTGATTCTCTCAAGCTCATTACAGTGCTACGGCCAAAATCTCCTGCATGAAGATGGTTCACCACTCGGGCTCTATTCAGTCATTTAAACAGCAGAAAGGTCAGTCGATGTCTTTTGTCTCTTGAGCAATGAGTGTTAGACCATTCAGTCTGCATGCCCTTGCAGTATTCTCAAGCTTCAAGCATAGCGGCTGCTGAAAATATTTGGAGTACTGTGCAATGCAGGAGCTTTTTTAAACTCTTGTAGTAAGTTAAGATGGTATTTTACTTTACAGCATGTATGGGTTTTCAGGGGCAAAGAAACCCACCCGCTCTGCTTGATGCCATAGGTTTTTTTTCTCTTCCAGAATGACAGAAAAGCATCTGAGTTCGATACTAAACATCATTTAGAGATTTATTTATAGCAAATCCATTCATCATTTAGTCCACAATGGTACAGGCTGATGTTACAAGCATTCACTATTGCAGAATGTTGTTGTCCGTGTATTACTGTGACATGGAATGGAATTTGACTTCAAAATGTTGATGATCACTGCCATGAAGAATTATTTCTGCCTCAAAAGCCTGCTTGCATGGTTCTTGCATTCAACTGTGAGAACATTTTTCTACAGTAACTGATTTCTGTCACTCAACTTTATTGGTGGTTTTATCCCGCTTCTGTTGGTGAAACCAATGGGCTGCTGCTGCTGTCTCTTTTGGATTGCTGTGATATTGTTTGGGTTGGGAGGGGAGGAGACTGATGTAAGGAAGAGCTAGCCAAGGGGCTGGTCTAAATGATCCTGTGGCACACTTCATCCCCTGTAACTCTTGCATTTCCAGTGTGTCTTTAAGATCAGATCAATTTTTTATAGTTGGTATCACATTGCTGTTCTACATTTTGTTCCCCATACATTTTTCCTGAACATGCTAATATGTGTTACATATTATTATTTCCCAATCACACCTAACTTCACCTTCACATCTGTCCTATGAATCAGGTTTCTAAAGATGGGAAACTGAAGCCCTCAAACATTGAGAAGCTGAGAATAGTCAGAGAACTGTATATCCAGGAGGAGGCTATCTACCTTCACTTCCCAATTCAAGCCATACTGGCTCTTACATTTCCTTCATGCCTGTTTGTTCCTCTTCAGTGCAAACAATGAGGTTTGGTTTTCTTTGGAAAATATAGTCTGACATTCCTCCTTTCTTCCTTCATTAGATGGTTGTAATAAGGAGCAAAAAATAGAATTAAATTGATAAGATAGTAATTGTTTACTTCCATATACACATCCAGTTATCTTGCCACTCTGAGTTAGATAAAATAGGTTTTGTAGATTTTTAAAGCTCTAAGAAACACGGTAGTGGTATAAATGTGCATACTATGAACAATAGATGAGTTTCATCTCTACAAAATGCTTGAAATCAGTTGCTGACTCTTTTAAATGTACCTATTAAAATGTGGCAGCACTTTTGTGAAAATTAGTCATTTTCTGACATAACTTGGTATAGAAGATAGCAAGACAGGCTTCAATAGTTGTGTATAACATATTCTGATAGCTATTATTTGTAAGGCAAGAGGAAAAGTAAAAAAAAACTTCTTTACAATGTTTACAAACTCAGTATAGACAGGCCTCCTTGAAATCTTGTACAGTAGAGTCTCACTTATCCAACATAAACAGGCTGGCAGAATGTTGAATAAGCAAAAAAGTTGGATAATAAGGAGGGATTAAGGAAAAGCCTATTAAACATCAAATTACTTTATGATTTTACAAATTAAGCACCAAAACATCATATTTTACAACAAATCAACAGAAAGGGCAGTTCAATGCACAGTAACATTATGTAGTAATTATTACTGTATTTACAAATACATTGCAATGTACTGAAACAGCTGTGGGTATGGGCGAGAGGCAGACTGCATTGGATAATACAGAACATTGGATGAGTGAAGGTTGAATAAGTGAGAGACTACTGTACTCTAATTTTGTATAGCATGCCATTGCTCAATACCCATTAAGAGCTATAGCAGTGGTTCTCAACCTGTGGGTCCCCAGGTGTTTTGGCCTACAACTCCCAGAAATCTCAGCCAGTTTATCAGCTGTTAGGATTTCTGGGAGTTGAAGGCCAAAACACCTGGGGACCCACACGTTGAGATCCACTGAGCTATAGGAATGACTTCCTTAAATTAGTCTTGTTCTGTGTTTTTTTTAAGTTAAGAATATGGTCTAATTGAAATAGAGATGGGCAACTTGCATCCTTCAAGGTGTTGTTGGACTGCAGCTCCCATCAGCCACAAACATAGCAGCCAATAGTGAGGGAAGATGGAAGACTGTCCCATACAATATGGAGGGTCACAAGTGGACTTAAACTAATTTGAAGCAGTCAGAATAGCATTCACAAGTGTGTATATGAACTAAATATATTTTACCCTTTTTAATAAAAGCCTTTTTCTCTCATAACATAATCAGCAATAGCACACCTCTGAGGCCCCTTCCACAGCTGCATAACATCCTCGTTGAATTGGATTATATGACAGTGTGGACTCAGATAATCTAGTTCAGAGCAGATATTGTGAATTATCTGCCTTGATATTATGTGTTATATGGCTGTGTGGAAGGGCGTTAAGAGATAATATCTAATTTCGACAAAAGTATGACAGCCCTACGCATAGCTGGAACCCGTATGCTGGTTGTGCAACACAAGTCAGAATTAATGAAGGGAAGTCTACTTGGACTGCTCCCAGCTGCTGGGGCTGCTTTCTTCGAAGGGCAAAAAGTGTGCTGGTGGTTGGGGAAGGTTTTTTCAAAGCCCTAGTGTGAACAAAGCGGCAGGAATTGGATCTCGCCTTCCCCTCTTCTTGTGCTTTCCGCCACCCACTTTCTGATAGTGGAGGAGCCGCAGCTCCGGGAGGGACGTGTGAACCATAGACACCCTCCTCCTCCCTCCCTTGCAGCTGTGTCTCTCACTTTTTGTACCTCGCACATATGTTCCCTTCATGAATTCTGACCTGCGGTGTGCAACCAGCGTAGGGTCCCAGCTCTCATACTTTTGCCCTAGTTTCTTTGGGGGGTGGGGTCAAAATGATTTCTAAAACCCTTCTCTTTTCAGAACCTTTCACCTTAGAAAGTGACTGACAAATTTGCTCCCTTCCAGTGCTGGTATAAGGTATCGCACTTGCATTGTGACCAAGTTCAAACTGACAAGAACTATTTCATACAGGGGTTTTTTTTGTTTTTTCTTTGTAAATTAGTCATCTAACCACTGCTACACCACTGAAAAGAAAGAATCACTAGCCGGCTTGGTCTCCTTCCACACAGCTGAATAAAATCCTACATTTGCTTTTAACTGCAATATATGGCACTGTGGACTCAGATAACCCAGTTCAAAGTAGATTATTGTGGGATTTTCTGTCTTGATGTTTTGGGTTATATGGTTGTGCAGAAGAACCACTGGAGGAACAGTAACACAGATTATCCTAGCCTTCCACAAACTGTCATATTCCAGATATTTTGGACTACAGTTCCCATGACAGTCAACATTCATCCTAGCCAAAGATGATGAAAAATACCGAGAAGATACTCAGTTACAAATGTCTAGATTACACCAGATAGGATACTTAGTTTCCCATTCAGTTTTGTATTTTATCTAAGTGGTGGTACTCTGGAGCAGTGGTTCTCAACCTGTGGGTCCCCAGGTGTTTTGGCCTACAACTCCCAGAAATTCCAGCCAGTTTCCCAGCTGTTTGGATTTCTGGGAGTTGAAGGCCAAAACATCTGGGGATCCACAGGTTGAGAACTACAGCTCTGGAGGCTGTAGAATTCTACAGTATAGAACTTGGTGTTATTTTGAGTCCCCTATTTGTAAACAAATTCCATCAAAATGTGAGTGAAAATATATACTTCTTCCTTTGCGTGGCACTAGTTACCAACTATTTTATTGGGGTGTAAAACAAAAAGAATTTTCAAGGGTGTAATTAACTGGGAAGAAGATGTAGGCAAATATTGACTACTTTAATTACTACAATTAGCCACCATTGACTTGTGATTCATGGCAGAATCACAAATTTATAATTCCAAACTGCATGCAAAATAAGGGACCTAAATTCTGTTTTATACAAAATTTGTGATAATCTCTTCAGATTGGCCAACTGCCCTTCACAGATGTGTTCTCTATGCTTCAGATCCACTTAAGTCTCATGATGGGGAGGGGAGAGGGAAGCAAACTTTATGTTACTGGCTTTGTTAAATAAGCATTATTTCTTTAGAGACTCTCAGTCCTTCTGTTGCACTCAATGCTAATCTGGCAGAGTGAGGGGAAGAAGTTGAATACTCTTGGCAGGGAAGCATTAATATTTTAGCACAGTGATCCCAATAGTGATATGCGGATGCACACATATCAGCAAAGAGGAAGCCACTGGTTTTTGTAAGTTCATATTAAGAACAGCTAGTTTTATCATATATTTTCACAACAAATCTGCATTTGATGTCAGAATAATTTCCATTGAAGAAATAAGGCAGTGGGCATTTGTAGACCACCATTTTGCCATACATTTTAGCTTGATAGATGGCAATTTTCCTTTACCGCTTATCTTAATTGTCTGTATCCTACTATCAATGTGAGTCACCTAATATGCATTCAGACAGCTGGGCTATCAGGTGGTTGCTATTACTGAATTATTTTCTGTTTTTGCACTTTATCTTGTCCATTTCACAAATCAAACTTCTCTTTAATGTTATCTTATGGTAATTTCAATACATATAAGAATCAGTGGAATATGTATATTAATAGTAAGAATCCATTAAGATCCAACTGTTTAACAGTACTATGTTACACATAATGAAAGTGTGTCTTCTAAATATAATAACATCTTAATGTTAGACATTAAAGTTACATAAGGAAAATAAGTACATTCTTTAAAAACAATGCAGTGGCTGTATCACTGTGATGTAGCCTTCTTCAGACCCACTGAGTTCAAGCCTTGAGGTACAGGTAACAACTGCTGTGTAATGTAGAAAAGGTTTTTAAATGTGGAGTAGAGGCAAATTACTGAAACATTTCATACATGACAACCAACAATGAACCACAGAAATATATGCTTTACATTTCCCACCACTTCTTTCTTCTTGCAAGTTAGCGATGAGGATACTGGGTGCTTTTCTTCTTGTGTTTTAGATTACTTCTGGTTTAGCCATTTGTCTCAGTGCTCAGTTGGAGTTTATCTTTGCTATACTTTCTTGAAACAATATTGCTTCTTAAATTATGTGTTGAAGTTGATATGTTTCAAGCAACTATGGTTAAGAACTGGATGGGGCAAAGTATGACTTGCAACTGTAATGTGGCTTGTTTTTATGACTCTTCATCAGTGGTTCCCTTGATGTATGGCAAAAACACTTTTCCTCTGGGTGGATCTTCATCTTTACACTCGTGGCTTGTTCTCGGTTTTGCAGCTACAAGAGTAAAGATGAAGATCTACCCAGAGGAAAAGTGTTCTTGCTATACATCAAAGGAACCACTGACCGCATAGGGAAACTGATGAGGAAACACAACATACAAACCACTTACAGACCTACCAAGAAAATCCAACAAATGCTACATTCAGCAAAGGACAAGAGGGATCCTCTCACCTCTGCAGGAGTCTACCGTGTACCATGCAGCTGTGGACAAGTCTACATAGGGACCACCAAACGCAGCACCCAGACACGCATCAAGGAACATGAAAGGCACTGCAGACTACTTCAACCAGAGAAATCAGCCATAGCAGAGCACCTGGACACAGCATATTATTTGAGAACACAGAAGTGCTGGACCACTCTCACAACCACCATGTCAGACTACACAGAGAAGCCATTGAAATCCACAAGCATGTGGACAATTTCAACAGAAAGGAGGAAACCATGAAGATGAACAAAATCTGGCTACCAGTATTAAAAAAACTCAAAAATTACAACAGCAAAACAACAGAGGGGAAACAAACAGGCACATAAAATCACTCTCAACAAGAGATTCCCCCCAGGCGCTTCCAGGCCATTGAATGCAAATCAAGGTGATCAGCTGAAACATTACCCTGGTCATTCCACAGATATATAAACCCATTTTTCCTACTTCCAACAGACCTCACTACCTCTGAGGATGCTTGCCATAGATGCAGGTGAAACGTCAGGAGAAAAATTGCCTCCAGAACATGGCCATATAGCCTGGAAAAACCTACAACAACCCAGTGAACCCAGCCATGGAAGCCTTCGACAATACAAAGTACCCATATTTTAGGAACCTTTCACAAGGAAAATCCTGGGTTATGAATTTTCATAATTCAGTGTTTATTCTGTGAAAAATTCACATATGATTTTTTTCACAGAAAATAGAATTTTGTGTTATTTTCTGCATAAAAATAATAATAAATAATAATAAACTTTATTTGTACCCCGCCACCATCTCCCCAACAGGGAATCAGGGCCAAGCCCAACAACACAATACAATAAATGAAATCAACACAAACAACAACATAATAAATTACATAAAACATAAGCCACAAAAGTACAGCAACCAATATAAAATTGCAATAAAATCATTCATGACACAGAACAGTCATGTACATAATAAAATACTTCATACGGGGGGGGGGGGAGAGAGGTGTGCACTAAAATTAGATATTGAAGATTAAAAACAATATGGGATTATATGGTTAATCTCCAAAAGTGCAAGGGAAGAACCAGTTTTAAGATTCTTCTTAAAACTTTCTAAAGTGGGGGCTCATCTAATCTCACCGGGCAATGCATTCCAAAGTCTGAGTGCCACTGAGGAAAAGGCTCTCTCCCTTGTACCTACAAGGCAAGCCTGAGATAATGGTAGGGGTGAAAGGAGAGCCTCCCCCAAGGATTGGAGGGATCGGGCAGGTTCATGGGGGGGGGGAGGAGATATGGTCACGAAGGTAGGCGGGTCCTAAACCATTAAGGGCTTTATAGGTGAGGACCTGTACCTTGAATTGGGGCCGGTAAATAAATGGCAGCCAATGGAGCTCCTTAAACAGGGGAGTTGACCGCTCCCTGTAATTCGCCCCTGCTATTATTCTGGCCGCCGAATGTTGGACAAGTTGTAGTTTCTGGACCATCTTCAAGGGTAGCCCCATGTAGATCACATTGCCAGTAGTCCAGTCTAGAGGTAACTAAGGCATGGACCACCGTGGTCAAGCCTGACTTCACGAGGTATGGTTGCAATTGGTGCATGAGTTTTAATTGTGCGAAGGCCTCCCGGCTTGTTTCTTGTGCATAAAACGTTTTCTGCATCAAGGTCCTACATGTGAATTATTCCCAGAATAAGTCCTGGACTGTAAATAGTTAATAAAAAACTTTAACAAATTTCAAAGACTTTTCACAGTGAAAAGAACATTACAAACATTAAATATTGCTTCTTTCCAGAACAAAATTAGGAAATAATTTCAACCCTGGACCCAATCAATGAAAATATCTTACGACCTGTAGCAATATTATTCTTTTGTAAGTGTGGTGTTTGGCATGTCACTTTAAATATCTTCCCAATTTAAATATATATTCTGATCTGTAAAATCTTTGTTTCCTTCTAGAAACTATCCAAAATAATTTCCGTTCTGCAAGCAGTTAGTGGCTTTGACCTTGCATGCTTTAGAGACCATTTAGTTTTATATGTCTAATGCAATCTTTTTACATATGGTGACAAGTAATCCATCAACTACAAATGTTGGCCCAGGGCCAAAGTATTTTTGGACGGTAACCTCACAAACTGTAGGATCGTGTTTTTTAATGGTGAACCAAAGTCAGTGACTGAACATTTTCCATGGCTATTATTGGGAATTTAGATTAATACAGTACTTGCTTTGAGGTAATCTTAATGCAAGATATTTTAGGCAATTTGATATTCACATCCACACTTGGCCTCAGTTTATAGTTCTACCAAGTCACGGCTTCCACGTATACTTTCATATGAATGTGTTCTATCTGTGAATAGTGTTATTACCTTCAGTCTTGGTACATTAGGATAATATAATTGCTGTAAGTACAGAAAGGTTTGAGGAGAAAGGGAGAGGCAGACCAACAGAATTCAGGGAACTTGGACAATGACAAACAATATATCACCAAATAAATGTTAGCATCTCTGCATCTTGCAGAGTAGCTGTACACCCTATTGTTAACATCCTTGATCTTGTCCCACGTGCAAGTCTCAGCAGCCCTATGTATAGGGTAAACATCAAATTTATATTTTTAAATGGATGTCAAATAGCCTAACTCTTTCTAAGAACTCAGGTGTACATATCTCAGGTGTACATATCTATTTTAACCTTCTAAAACTGTGTAAGAAAAAAAGATGAGTGCCTGGCGCAAGGTCTCTATGTAAACTCTAGGCCTGGGTAACAACGGAAAAAATTGTTTCTAAAATCAATTCGTTTTTTGGGGGTTTTTGCGTTTCGATATTTAAAATAATTACAAAATTTTCCTTTTAAAAAGTTCGATATTTACGAAATTTCGTAAATGGTAAAAAAAATAACGAATCAATTTCCGAAACAATAACGAATCGATTCGTTAATGGCAGACGTGACCGCGAAATACGCTAAAAAACCTCCAAAAACTTCTGAAGCTTCCCTCTCCCTCTGTTGTTGACTGTTGGTGTGATATTATAATTTTTTTTCACTAATTAAACCATAAAACTGGCCCAGACATGCGGAAATAATAACGAAACGACCTCGGAACAATAACGAAATGAATACAATAACGAAATACGAAGCATTTACAAAACGTCTTTAAAAATTCGTTTTTTTAAAAAATTGCTCCAGAATGGTTCGTTATCGCTTCGTAATCAACAAAATTAATGAATTATTAACGAATTATGAATTAACGAAACGAAACCGCCCAGCCCTAGTAAACTCCATGGTTTTGAAAGGATTTGAAACCTGGACGTCCTGGCCCTGGTTCAACACCCTGTTCAGCACATTCATACCAACTCTCTTTTTATCCATAATTTAGTACATGGCAGTTCAAAAAATACTGTAAACCTGTAATTGCTGGCACACTTTTTTCTACATACATTTTATGACTTATTTATGATTATTTGAAAGAGTGTTTTCAGTATAGCCATGCTAATGAACAGCTTGGGGAAATATTTCTTCTGGCATTTATGGCAAAAGTCATAACACTTTGGAAATATTATGTAAAATTTGTAAAAGGGACGAATGAATAATATATGTAAATGCTTAAATTTTATTTGAAATTGATTTTTTTTTAGTTAACCCATCCAACCCCACTCCAACCACCTTGACACCTCCAACAACCTCACATTTGTCTGTGAGGTAGTTTCCATCTGAATGTTTGGTTCTGTTAAAGGTGATTATAAAGACACACTTTAGCATTTAAATGGCTATTTTTTCTGTCCTTTGTGAATTTTGTATGTGCCTGTGGAGGGCAGTAAGTTATGTTATTCCTATACATTAAGCTTTCTGAAAGTAAAACATATCTTATTAAACAACAGAAATTTTTCATATTTTTCTGAAACTAAATATCAATTTCTCTATGTGATCATTGACTGTTTTGAAAAATAGAAAGACAGAGGAAAGGGGAGTTCTACACTGAGAGGAGATCTATGTAAGAAAGAAAATAATATTTGATCAAGGTGTTATTTTATTCTGTAAGATGTCATAAGTATTTTTGAGAAAAGCAGGATGGAAATGAAGTGATTGATTAATTGAGGTGTTCCTAAACTTTATTAAAAGGCAGGATGTCTCATTACAGAGGTTTGTTAAGACACCCTTGTATTCTGTTGTCTTTTTCTCACTTTGCTCTGAAGGTCCATGTGAAGAAGCTTCTTCTTTTGTGTCAAAAATGTCAATCGAAGCATCAATCTTCCAGGCCCATGGAAGAGAAATAAGTGTTTTCAGGCTGCCACCTGCTAAGTTTAGATTCTTCCTTTTTTTCAGAGAACTTAACAGATGGCATCTAGCTATATGTATAAAATGTGTGTATGTGTGTGTATGTATATATGTATATGTGCATGTATATATGTATATGTGCATGTATGTATGTATATATTCATATCCCTGCTAATAGTAAAAAAGGATATATTCAGAGGGAAACAATTTGTGATATCCTCATAAACTGCTTGTGAATTTCATTTCCAAAACAATTTAAATGTTTTTCACTGGAAATTCAGATCTGCATGAAAATTGGCAACAAATAATCTCACTCTTCAGCTCACAATATACATTAAACAGTAAGAGGGGGAAATGAGGGGTTTAGTGACAGGCAAGAAACCATTTGCTGGATATGCATGTTATTGAAAAAGATATTACCGATAGGCTTATGTGTGAGAAAGGGGTGTGGCAAAAGAGTCGCTTACCTGAAAACTTCTTTTTTTAGCAACTGGGTAAGTTCTGGCTGAGGGGTACAGCTAAAGCTGAGGAATGATAATGGAAGGATTGACCTATGACTATAACTTTCTCAAAAGCATTTTGATCAAGATTCTTTCCCACTTCAGTGGTTCAGAGCTATGCTCAGCCAGAATTCTTATTTTAGGGCTGGACTCTCCATACAATGGCATCACTAGAGTTGTGGAATGTTAGGAGATGGAAGCTCATGGTGTTCATCATATGGACCTTCACCAGTATCATGCCATACCACAATATTGTAGCTTTGACAAAATTTGACAAAATTAGCAACTATAAAAATCACTAGCAACAAAAGCAACACTGCATGCATATATTGCATGAAGGTGAAACCACGTTATTTGATATATCATTGTTGGATGACAATGACAGCTCTAACAGAAGCACATAAACATTAGAAGGTCACAAGATGCAGCCCAGGAAATAGTGTAAGACATACACTATAGGGAAGATTCAGTTTTCAGTCATGCAAAATGTATCCTATTAACTATGACAGGAGAAAAATTGCCTCCAGAACATGGCCATATAGCCCGGAAAAACCTACAACAACCCAATTTGTTTTTTGTCATTTTTATCATGTGACCTAGTAAAAGTAGGCTTGAGATGGCTGTGAATATGGTAGAGGGCTCTAATTTGAGCACAATTTAACAAATGCTGAACACAAAAACATATTTTCTTGAAATGTGTTTTCTGACCTAGAGAGAAAACCACACATGATTACACATAGCTGAGATGCTGGACTTTTCTGCAATAATCAAGCAGCCCCCTAAAGAAAATGGTTAGCCAAAGATTGCCAGGTTGTTTGTTTAGAATCATAGAATCATAGAATCAAAGAGTAGGAAGAGACCTCATGGGCCATCCAGTCCAACCCCCTGCCAAGAAGCAGGAATATTGCATTCAAATCACCCCTGACAAATGGCCATCCAGCCTCTGCTTAAAAGCTTCCAAAGAAGGAGCCTTCACCACATTCCAGGGCAGAGATTTCCACTGCTGAATGGCTCTCACAGTCAGGAAGTTCTTCCTAATGTTCAGATGGAATCTCCTCTCTTGTAGTTTGAAGCCATTGTTCCGCGTCCTAGTCTCCAAGGAAGCAGAAAACAAGCTTGCTCCCTCCTCCCTGTGGCTTCCTCTCACATATTTATACATGGCTACTATCATATCTCCTCTCAGCCTTCTCTTCTTCAGGCTAAACATGCCCAGTTCCCTAAGCCGCTCCTCATACGGCTTGTTCTCCAGACCCTTGATCATTTTAGTCGCCCTCCTCTGGACACATTCCAGCTTGTCAATATCTCTCTTGAATTGTGGTGCCCAGAATTGGACACAATATTCCAGATGTGGTCTAACCAAAGCAGAATAGAGGGGTAGCATTACTTCCTTAGATCTAGACACTATGCTCCTATTGATGCAGGCCAAAATCCCATTGGCTTTTTTTGCCGCCACATCACATTGTTGGCTCATGTTTAACTTGTTGTCCACGAGGACTCCAAGATCTTTTTCACACGTACTGCTCTCGAGCCAGGCGTCACCCATTCTGTATCTTTGGATTTCATTTTTTCTGCCAAAGTGGAGCATCTTGCATTTGTCACTGTTGAACTTCATTTTGTTAGTTTTGGCCCATCTCTCTAATCTGTCAAGATCGTTTTGAATTCTGCTCCTGTCCTCTGGACTATTGGCTATCCCTCCCAATTTGGTGTCGTCTGCAAACTTGATGATCATGCCTTCTAGCCCTTCATCTAAGTCATTAATAAAGATGTTGAACAGGACCGGGCCCAGGACGGAACCCTGCGGCACTCCACTTGTCACTTCTTTCCAAGATGAAGAGGAAGCATTAGTGAGCACTCTCTGTGTTCGTCCACTTAACCAATTACAGATCCACCTCACCGTAGTTTTGCCTAGCCCACATTGGACTAGTTTCCTTGCCAGAAGGTCATGGGGGACCTTGTCGAAGGCCTTACTGAAATCCAGGTACGCTACATCCACGGCATTCCCCGCATCTACCCAGCTTGTAGTTCTATCGAAGAAAGAGATCAGATTAGTCTGGCATGACTTGTTTTTGATAAATCCATGTTAACTATTAGCGATGACTGCATTTGTTTCTAAGTGTTTGCAGACCGCTTCCTTAACAATCTTTTCCAGAATCTTGCCCGGTATCGACGTGAGGCTGACCGGACGGTAGTTGTTTGGGTCATCCTTTTTTCCCTTCTTGAAGATTGGGACCACATTGGCCCTCCTCCAATCTGCTGGAACTTCTCCCGTTCTCCAAGAACTCTCAAAGATGGTTGCCAATGGTTCCGAAATGACTTCCGCTAGTTCCTTCAATACTCCGGGGTGTAGTTGATCTGGCCCTGAGGACTTGAACTCATTAAGAGCGGCCAGGTATTCCTGGACGACTTCTTTCCCAATTTGGGGTTGGATGTCCTCCAATCCCTCATCCACTCCATCTTGCTGAGGTTGAAGACTCTCTTTTTGTGAGAAGACCGAGGCAAAGAAGCCATTAAGTAGTTCTGTCTTTTCATTATCCCCTGTCAGCATTGCCCCATCTTCTCCTCGAAGAGGTCCTATCGCCTCCTTGTTTTTCCTTTTTCTACTGACATAAGAATAGAAGCCCTTTTTATTGTTTTTAATGTCCCTGGCAAGTCTGAGCTCGTTTTTTGCTTTAGCCTTGCGGACCTTTTCCCTACAGGTGTTGGCTATTTGTTTGAATTCTTCTTTGGTGATTTCACCCTTTTTCCACTTCTTGTGCATGTCTCTTTTGTGTCTTAGCACAGTTAGAAGTTCTTTGGACATCCATTCTGGCTTCTTTGCACTTGTCTTATTTTTTCTCTTTGTTGGCATGGTTTGCAATTGCGCCTTGAGTATTTCACTCTTGAGAAATTCCCATCCATCCGTAACTCCCTTGTCTTTTAGTATCTGTGTCCACGGAATGCTGCTCAGCATTTCCTTCATTTTTTGGAAAGCAGCTCTCCTAAAGTCCAAAATGCGGGTTTGACTTGTCTTAGTTTCGGCCTTCCTTTGTACCTCAAATTGCAGGAGCACATGGTCACTTGCCCCTAATGATCCAACCACTTCAACCGCATCGATCAGGTCCTCCGCATTTGTTAGGATGAGATCAAGAGTAGCCAATCCCCTTGTTGCCTCTTCTACCTTCTGGACCATGAAACTGTCTGCAAGGCAAGCGAGGAATTTGTTGGACCTTGTACTCTTGGCCGAGTTTGTTTTCCAGCAAATATCGGGATAGTTGAAATCGCCCATGACTACTACATCTCTTCTCTGTGCCTGTTTGGTCAACTGTTGGCAGAAGACTTCATCAAGTTCTTCCTCCTGGCTTGGGGGTCTGTAGTGGACGCCTACAACGACATCTTTTTGAGTCCCAGTTTCCTTGATTCTTATCCAGATGATTTCAAGCTGGTTTCCCAGATTGCTGTCTTGAATCTCTTCTGCAGCATAAGAGTTTTTGACATATAAGGCTACTCCGCCTCCTCTCCCCTTTGTTCGGTTTCTGTGAAAGAGGTTATACCCCTCGATATCTACATTCCAGCGATAGGAGTCATCCCACCAGCTTTCAGTGATCCCTATGATATCATATTTGTGGTGTTGTGCTAAAAGTTGGAGTTCGTCTTGTTTATTTCCCATGCTCTGTGCATTAGTGTAAAGACATGTGAGCCCCTGAGATCTTCCCTTGAGCTGTTTAATTGGGATTATTGTGCTTTTGGTACTTGGTCCTTGTTGTGTTTGTGCAGCCCTCCGTTTAGCCTTCTGGCGATTCCCAGACATTATGGGTAAAGTAGTGTTCGCAAGGCTGTTGTCCCCCTCCCCCGGTGGACCTAGTTTAAAGTGCATCTAAGGAGGTTTGCGAGCCTGTGAGCAAAAAGGTGTTTTCCTACTTGTGTGAGATGCACCCCATCGCTTGCCAGTAGGCCATCCTCCTGGAAAAGCAGGCCATGGTCGAGGAAGCCAAAGCGTTCCTCTTGACACCATTTTCTAAGCCAGTCATTGACCTGTACTATTTTTCTGGCCCTTGTAGGACCGTGTTTTATGACTGGGAGGAGGGATGAAAAGACCACCTGTACATTACATTCTTTTAGCTTTGCTCCTAGAGCTCGAAAATCATTTGTGATCTTTTGAAAGGTATGCCTTGCAGTATCATTGGTTCCTACATGAATCAACATGAGGGGAGGACGGTGATAGGGCTTGAGGAGCCTGGTGAGCCTCTGAGTGATATGGAGTATTTTTGCCCCCGGTAGGCAGCATATTTCTCGAGCCATCCCATCTGGTCTGGAAATGACAGCTTCCGTTCCTCTAAGGAGGGAGTCGCCTACTACCAAGACCTGTTTACTTTCGGGAATGACAGGGCCCCTTTTGTGCAATGTAGTGTGTAGGTCTCCAGAAAAGTGATCCTGTTGGTGTGAATTGTGTAGGTGAAAAGTGTTGTCCTCCTCCTCGACATCCCCGGTGCATTCGTCAAGGACAATCCATTGAGATTCGTCCAAGAGCCTATGGTTCTCCTGTATGTGTTCCTGTTGCACCTGGTCAATGGTTGGGGATGCTACACTTGCACGATTGTGCAAGTGTGAATGTTGTGAAGTGTTGTCCCAGTCAGGGCTATCCCCTGCACACTGATCAAGGATGAGCCACTGATCAGTATCTAAGCCATTCTGGTCTTCCCCAATATGTTGTGTTTCTTGGTCAGGTGATAGTTGTGTGAGAATTTGGAATCTATTGTGTAACTGCAGCTGAGCGGAAGTATTCTGAGGAGGCTTCTGGGTCCTATGTGTCCTTCTAAGGGTGACATTTCTCCAAGCCTGAGGGTTGTCCACATCTGAGGTGCTGTTCTGTTGAGCCTCCCCGTAGTGTTGGTGTGATATGGGCTGCGCGTCTAGGACAGTGTGATGTGTGGTGTCTAAGAACAGCTCAAGTTCCTGAATGTCCTTAAGGGTCTTAATACGGTCCTCGAGTTGTCGGATCCTGTGTTCCATGCGAGTGATCTGTTTACACTTGGGGCAGATGTAATTGAGTAATTGTAGTGTGAAAAAGCTGAACATGCCACAGCTTGTGCATGAGACGGTAGGTTTTCGTGTTTGTTCCATCTGGAGGTTGCTAATGACCTCCTCTTGGTGTGTGTTTTATGTTGTTGTCTGTATGCAGGGGTAAAAGTATAGGTTACTGAGTGTACGAGTTTAAAAGGACCTAATCCAGAATGAGATAATGGGTAGAACTATGAAAGGTGTTTGTGTAATGATATATGGAGCCCAGCTTGGACCCTTCTCAAATCATGCCCCACTAGAGCGTGTCCAATCGAAATTCTTAAGAGCAGCTCTACAGGCTCCCAGATGTGTCTCTAATGCCACCCTGTGATTGGAGACAGTCTTTCTGAAAGTGGAAGCGAGAATATGGACAGCTATTCTCAATTACTGGCTACACCTATCCTTCTCCCCACATGATCTTGCCCCCATAACCATGAGAGACAACTTTCACTCCACATGGATTAAAACAATTGCTAAGCATGAGATGGGATCAAGCCAAATATCTCATTAAGCAACAGATCCTGGACATAGAGCACCAATCTGACCTAGCCTGTTACCCAGCCTTTATTGTTAGGGCAGCCACTTTATTGTTAGGGCAGCCACTAGGCTTCCGGTTCCGGCATGGTGGCGAGACAGCTGGAATTGCAGAGCTGCTTGCCCTAAACTTGAATCCGAGGGAATCCTACCCCTCACCCCTCACCAAACCATCTACAACTGAGGGGAGAGAGACCCCCGAGCCTCAGGCTCTCCACAGTGGGTCGAAAAAGCCGGGAAAGTACTAGGAAGGCAAAGGAAAGACAGGAGAAGGAGAAGAAGGGAAGCGGCCGCCGCCATTATATCGAGGCCGACCCACCTGCGGTCTTGCCGGCCTCCACGACTGCGTTGGGAACAGCTGGCCGGCCAGAGCAGCCGCTGCCGCCGGCTCTATCGGGCCCTTGCCACCGTTGGGCCATTCTTCCACCCTGGGCCACTCTTCCATCGGGTAGTGGCTGCCGCCAGGCCTCCGCCTCTGCTAGTCGCGGCCGCCATTGTTGTGGAGCCGCCGCCTGGACGGGGACGCTGCCGCCCCAACCGAGGAGCCGAGCCGGAGCGGGGCCGCTGCCGGGGCCGCCGCCGGGCCGCCGGGCCGCAGCGGGGCCGCCGCCGGGCCGCCGGGCCGCAGCCGCCGCCGGGCCGCAGCTGCCGAAGGGCTGCGTCGCCATCACTGCGGCTGCGCCGGCCGCCATTACCATCACCGCGGCTGCGCCGCCAGGCGCCACTGCCATCAACCCTTTGCCAGGTCGCGGCTGATGTCGCCGTGAAGCCACCAGGCCGCTGCCGCCGCTGCCGCCGTCGGCAAAGAGCATCGCCGCCCGCTGCAAGGGCCGGGCTGCCGGGCTGCCGACGCTGTCTTCACCAGGCCGCAGCTGCCGCCTCTGGGCCTCTAGGGTGCCGCTGGGCCGCCGCCGCCGTTGCAGCCGGACGAGACCTTCGCAGAGGCTGCGGAAGCCGAGCCACCGCCGGGCCGCCGCCGTTCCATCAGGCTGCTACTGCCGCCGCCAGGCCACAGCGGCCACCAGGCCACTCACGCGGCCGCCGCGGCTTTTTCACCATCGGCCGCTGCTCAACAGCGGCCGCCATTGCCGCGAGGCCGTTGCTGGGTCCACCGCCGCCCGCGGGAAGGGCCGAACAATTATCGGATCGCCACAGCTGCAGCTGGGGCCTGCCGCTGCCTCCACTATTGGGCTGCAGCCGCCGCCGGGCCGCGGCCGCCTTTAGGCTACCGCTACTGCGGCGGCCGCCGCGGCCACTTCTACCACCCGGCCCCTGCGGTCTTCGATGAGACATTGTATGCCGACCTTCTGGGTATAGATCTCTGTGTAGACCTGCTAGCCTCCTTGCGTAGGCCTTGGGGAAGATCTTTAAGTTTGTGTAGATCTTGTGTAGACCGTTAAGCTCTGTATAGACCTTTAAGCTGGCCTGATCTTTTGTGTAGACCCAATATTGTGTTGGCCTCCTCTGTGCAGTTCTCTATGTAGCCCTGTGTAGACCGTTTGATAGCCTGTGTAGACCTCTAGGCGGGCCTTTGCTGTGTTAACACAGAGTGTGTAGTTTCAATCGAACCGTGCTGGCCCATGTCGAGTTACCATCTCCGGAAGCCCCATCCGCTTCATTTCGACCGTCTTGAGACTCCATCTGGGTCAATTAGCATTAAGTTAACTCATCACCATCTCAGCCCCATAGGGGGGTGATTATGTACCAGCTTGCACATTCCGGGTTTATATCGGTCGTGATACAGCACTTTATGACGAGAGCACTTTAAGGCGCCCGCCTGTACAGCCAATTCCGCATTAGCACTTTCGCCCCTTCCTAGCCCTCCGTGCCGCACCTTAGATACCGCACTTTAGCTACTGCACTTTAGCTACTATAGCGATTGCACTTTAGATCTAGCTCTTTATTGTGCACTTTATGATCTATCCTAGTGGTGTGGCCAGAATATCCAACACCGCCTGTATTACTGTTATCTATGTGGTCCCCCATCCCCCTCTGTGTGTTATCCCTGTTACTACTGTATAGTGTGGGGGACGGGGGAGGAGGGGGGTTGGACCCTAGAAATAAAAATGAGGTGGGGAGGGGGGTAGTGGGGAGGAAAGTAGATCGGCAAGGACCGGAAAGTCAAACAACGAATAAAGCTGGAAGTGAGACCTTGGCGTTAGACTGCGGCATGGAGGGAGGGAGGTGTTCCACGAGCCGAGGGGCCCCCATAGAGGTCGTGGTGGGAAGGAGGAGATGCGGGAAAAGGAGACCTCGAATTCGACCTAATTCGGACCGCCTATCCATATTAACAACCCCCAACCTGTCTCCTAAGGTGAATTGGTGTAACCAGGTGAGCGGGCCCTCTGGTTTGAAGGTGGTGTTGTTGAACGCCAGATCTGTCAACGGAAAAACAACTTGGATCCAGGATTTAATCCTGGAGGAGCGGGCAGATCTGGCGTGCATCACGGAGACCTGGCTGGATGAAGCGGGGGGCGTAAACCTCTCCCAGCTTTGTCCTCCAGGTTTCTCCGTGCAACACCAACCAAGAACCGGAGGACGGGGAGGCGGGGTCGCAGTGGTCTATAGAGATTCCATCCATCTGACCAGGAGCCCCATCCCGCAGACCACAAATTTCGAATGCGTCCACCTGAGGGTGGGTGACCGGGACAGAATAGGGATTCTTGTAGTGTACCGTCCACCTCGCTGCACTACAGTCTCCCTGCCTGAGCTAGCGGGGGTGGTCTCGAGCCTGGTGGTGGAGTCCCAACGGCTTCTTGTGCTGGGAGACTTCAACATCCATGCCGAGGCGACCCTCACAGGAGCGGCTCAGGACTTCATGTCTGCCATGGCAACCATGGGGCTGTCCCAACAAATAACTGGCCCCACCCACTGTGCTGGACACACATTGGACTTGGTCTTCTGCCAGGGATGGGAGCAAGGTGGCGGTGTGGAGGAGTTGTTCATCTCTCCGTTGCCATGGACCGACCACTTCCTGATCAGATTTAGGCTCACTGCGCCCCCCAACCTCCGCAAGGGTGGAGGACCCATTAAGATGGTCCGCCCCAGGAGGCTTATGGATCCGAATGGATTCCTGATGGCTCTTGGGGATTTTCCCGCCACCTCGGTAGGTGACCATGTCGAGGCCTTGGTCGCTCTCTGGAATGGGGAGATGACCAGGGCAATTGACAGGATCGCTCCGGAACGTCCCCTCTCAAGTAACCGAGCTAAACCTGCTCCTTGGTTTACTGAGGAGCTGGCAGCGATGAAGCGAAGGAAGAGGGAACTAGAGAGCGTGTGGCGCTCGGACCCAAGCGAGCCAAATCGAGCACGGTTTGTGTCCTTTTTAAGGGCATATGCCGCGGCAATAAAAGCCGCAAAGAAAACTTTCTTTGCGGCCACTATTGCGTCTGCAAAAAACCGTCCGGCGGAGTTGTTTCGGATTGTCAGAGGTCTTTTAACTCCCCCTACCTCAGGTGGGAGCCCTGACAACTCGGACACGCGCTGTGAAGCATTTGCTCGGTTCTTTGCAGACAAAGTCGCTTTGATCCGCACTGGGCTGGACGCCTCATTAAATGCAGTCTCTGTGGATGTGACACAAGCACCCGTTTGTCCTATTTTGATGGATTCTTTTCAGTTTGTGAAACCCGAGGATGTGGACAAGATACTTGGAGGAATGAGGCCTACCACGTCCATCCTAGACCCCTGCCCATCCTGGCTTCTGAAAGAGGCCAGAGGGGGATTGGCCGAGTGGGTAACGGTGGTGGTTAATGCCTCCCTTCGGGAAGGCACGATTCCAGCGAGCCTAAAACAGGCTATTATAAAGCCGCTGTTGAAGAAACCATCACTGGACCCCACTAAATTTGACAACTTTCGGCCTGTTTCCAATCTTCCCTTCTTGGGCAAAGTCATGGAAAGCGTGGTGGCCTCACAACTCCAGGTATTCTTGAGAGACACGGATTATCTGGATCCGGCACAGTCTGGCTTCAGACCGGGGCATGGTACCGAGACGGTCTTGGTCGCCTTAGTGGATGATCTCCGCCGGGAGCTAGACAGGGGGAGTGTGTCCCTGTTGGTGCTCCTGGACCTCTCAGCGGCCTTCGATACCGTCGACCACGGTATTCTTCTGGGGCGCCTTGCAGAGATGGGCCTCGGGGGCACCGCTTTGCGGTGGCTCCAGTCATTTCTGGAGGGTCGTACCCAGAAGGTGTCATTGGGGGACTCCTGTTCTACACCACAGCCTTTGACCTGTGGTGTCCCTCAGGGCTCCATACTGTCTCCCATGCTGTTTAACATCTACATGAAGCCGCTGGGCGAGATCATCCGGAGTTTCGGGGTGCGGTGTCACCTGTACGCAGATGACGTCCAACTCTGTCACTCCTTCCCACCTGCTACTAAGGAGGCTGTCGAAGTCCTGAACCGGTGCCTGGCCGCTGTGACGGTCTGGATGAGGGCGAACAAACTGAAATTAAATCCTGGTCAGTCGCAAGGCCGAACAGGGTATAGGGTTACAGCCTGTGCTGGACGGGGTCGCACTCCCCTTGAAGGCGCAGGTTCGCAGCTTGGGTGTGACCCTGGACTCATCGCTGAGCCTGGATCCCCAGGTTTCAGCGGTGACCAGGGGAGCATTTGCACAGCTCCGGCTCGTGCGCCAGCTGCGCCCGTATCTTGGGAAGTCTGACTTGGCCACGGTGGTACACGCTTTGGTCACATCCCGCCTCGACTACTGCAACGCTCTCTACGTGGGGCTGCCCTTGAAGACGGCCCGGAAGCTCCAGCTAGTCCAGCGCGCGGCAGCCATGTTGTTAACCGGAGCGGGACGCAGGGAGCGCACAACTCCCTTGCTGTCCCAGCTCCACTGGCTGCCGATCAGCTACCGGGCCCAATTCAAGGTGCTGGTGCTAACCTACAAAGCCCTAAACGGTTCCGGCCCAAAATACCTTGAGTACCGCATCTCGGCCTACGAGCCCACGAGGACCTTGAGATCATCCGGGGAGACCCTTCTCTCGGTCCCGCCTGCCTCACAGGCACGCTTGGCGGGGACTAGAGAGCGGGCCTTCTCCGTGGTGGCCCCCCGGCTGTGGAACTCCCTCCCTGCTGAAGTTAGACAGGCGCCGTCCCTCATGGCCTTCCGTAGGGGCCTGAAAACCTGGCTCTTTGAAAAGGCCTTTAATTAAGTGCTTTGTTGACCACCGGAATGGATTATGACGACGAGATGGATTATGACCCAAACAAGACGAAGCGGATTTTTAGTTTAATTAGTTGTGTGTTAGTAAGATGTGTGTTATGTTCCTAATTATTGTAACTGTTGTCTTTATGTTCTATGTTCTGTACACCGCCACGAGTCGCCTCCGGGCTGAGAGTGGCGGTTAAGAAATGCAAATAATAATAAATAAATAAATAAATAAATAAATAAATATCTCACTGCCCCCATGGCATGCCTAACAGACCCGGAGGTGCCCAAACACCTAAGGGCTTTTACCCTAGCAAGATGCTATGTCCTCCCATTGACTATATTGGAGGGGAGGTATCAAAAGACCCCCTTCAAGCAGAGACTATGCCCCTGTGAGTCTGGTCATGTAGTAAGAACTGAGCACGTGCTTCTTCAATGCATGTTCTACAGAGATCTTAGAACTAATCTCATTATACCATGGCTTCTAAAATAGCCAGGGCACAGTGAAAAATATTATTCCACCCTGCTGCTTTCGAACTCTAACACTACAACAACTTACAGTGTTACTAAGTTACTGTGCTGCTGCACTTAAAAATTGAGGGCTAATGATTGACCCCACAAGGCAATACCCTATTGGGAATGTAGTTAGAGCAACATGTTACAGCTGAAATGCTACTAGAATTGCAATGTGCCCCTTCTTTCCCCTTTAGTGCCCCCCCCCCAGTGTTTTTGACCCCTCCTATCAATCTCTCCCCTCCTTTGGTTCCATACCTGTTACAATAACCTGTGTTTTAAAATGTGTGTTTAAACTGTCTTCTAATCAAATTTTAAATAACTGCTTAACTGGGGAGTTGTCCTTCCCCTTCTAGGGTGCTTGTGCCCCGTTTTGTGCTGGTTAGTGACCGCAATAAAGTTGTACTTGAAAGGTGTTTGTGTGTTGGGACTACCAGTATTAACAGCATTTGGTGAATATTGTTTGGTTAATTAGCAGATTTTAGAAAAATATAGGTCACAAGATGCAACCTAGCAGAAAATTTAAGACACATGCTAAGAACCTTATCCCACGGGCAAAAGGGAAGGGGGGAAAGTGCAAGAAAGTGGAAGAAAGTGTCCTGAAGTGTGGGGACCCAACCTACCCCAGCAAAGTCTGTCTTTATGGATGGCCAGCAATCCCACAACATCCCCTCTTCTGGCTTTCCACTGCTTCCCACCACTGTCTTCAATCAGGAGTTGGAGAAAACCCAACTCCTTGCAGGCTGGCAAGACAGATTTCCACACACAACCACCGGAAGTGGCTGTGGGATGGCCCCTGGGGAACTCCATTTTGTTAGCGTACTAAGATGGTAAGGAAATGGGAGAGGGTGGAAAGGTGGGAGTAAGGTTGCTAGAGAATAGATAGTGCCTAGCATCTAATCTAAGACATTACTGAGTTGGCAAATACAATATTTGATGCTAGGTAACCCTTGAAGATTTAAAAAACACATTTCTACAGTAGGTTTTGGCAATCTTCCTTTCCTGTGAATACATCTCTCTCCCAATTACTTTATCCTTTTCTCTCTGAATCAGTGACTGGATGAGTGATATAAAGTGAGTGATATGCCAGGGGTTTTAAAAATAATTTTAGGGAGCTCTTATTATTTTAAGATTGAACATGATCTGTGAAACACACTAAATGGTAAATAGTAACCAAAAATTAACGTTTCGGTTGTATGTGATTAAGCATCTCATATTTTCTTGTTAAAAAAACAAGTTATCTCATTAACTGCTTGAATTTTTTCTGATAGTGCTTTCAAGAGCAATATTTTAAAGCAGTCCTTCACTGCCAGTGTATACTTGTCCCATGAGCTGTTTCCAGCTCTAAAATGCCAAAATGCACTTAAAAATATTACTGTTTGTAATAGTGCTCCAAGGGCACTATTACTTGAGGCATGAACATAAAGAAAATTTTCAGAAAAAACTGGTTCTGAGATTTTCAAGCTACTAGCAGGACAATTATATATAAAATATCATTAGGCTTCATTTGAAATTATATCAGATCAATAGTGTATCCAGCTATATATGTTTTCAACTTGCTCCTGACTGCTTTCAAAAGCATTGTCCAGTGTCCACTAGTAATGGTAAGACAGATTGTGTTTCCTAAGCATCTCAAAATCTATATGCAAATTAAGTTTTTTGATAAGCCGTAATTGCTTTCATTAACCTAACCTAGTGGTTCTCAAACTGTGCTTTGTGGAGCCCTAAGGGCTTCACAAAGCACACCTAGGGGCTCCACAGAGGTCACATGAGGCCCCCTGCTCCCCCTGCCTAAGAAGTATGTGGCTTGTGGAGCCCCGATACCACCAGCATGGCCTGCAAGCCCCCCTGCCACCGCTTTGACTGTGCTTTTCCTACAAGAAAAAATAGGTTGGACTGGGTGGCCCCTGTGTGGCTATTATTATTATTATTATTATTATTATTATTATTTGAAACACAACAAGATGAGTCCACAGCAGACACTCTGCTGGCTGTTGCATTGGATCACACGTCGGACACTTCCCAAGTGTGTAGGACTGTGTGATGTATCGGCTAATAATAAGTGCAGATCCCAGTAAGGTGGCCTTTTGCAGCTGGCAGATGGTAATCTTGTCAGTCTCTATTGTGTTTAAGTGCAGGCCAAGGTCTTTAGGCACTGCACCCAGTGTGCCGATCACCACTGGGACCATCTTTACTGGTTTGTGCCAGAGTCTTTGCAGTTAGATCTTTAAATCCTCATATCATGTCAGCTTTTCCAGTTGTTTCTTGTTAATCCTGCTGTGACCTGGGATTGCAACATCGACAATCCATACTTTGTTTTTTAACACAATCGTGAGGTCATGAGTATTGTGCTCCAAAACTCTGTCTGTCTGAATCTGGAAGTCCCAGAGTAGGTTGACGTGTTCATTTTCTGTAACTTTTTTTCCGGCTTGTGATCCCACCAGTTCTTTGTCGCAGGCAGATGGTTTTTGTGGCACAAGTTCCAATGAATCATCTGAGCAACTGTGTTATGCCTCTACTTGTATTCTGTCTGCGTGATCTTCTTGCAGCAGCTGAGGATGTGATCTATTGTTTCATCTGCTTCCTTGCAGAGTCTAGACTTGGGATCTGTCATTGACTTTTCAATTCTGGTTTTGATGACAATGGTTCTAATGGCTTCCAATTCTGGCTTTGATGGCATTATTGTTGTTGTTGTTGTTGTTGTTGTTATGTCACAGCAAATGAGATATATATGCTGGCTTATTATTATTATTATTATTATTATTATTATTATTATTATTGCAAAGGCTGGATGGCCATCTTTTGGGGGTACTTTGACTGTGTTTTTCCCACAAGGCAAAATCAGATTGAACTGGATGGCCCCTGGGGTTGCTCCTGGTGTTGCTGCTGCTGCTGTTGCGAAAGCTTGATGGCACCTGGGGTCTTCCACTGAAAAATTATTAAGTTTTATATTGGTTAAAATTGTTCTTCAATATAAATATTGTATTGTTCTTCTTTCTTTCTTTCGCACCACAAACAAGATGTGTGTAGTGTGCATAGGAATTTGTTCTTTTTTTCCCAATTAGTTCACATCCATCTGCCTCTCATCCAGCCTGTCTGTCAAATTTTTAAATGCAATGTGGCCCCTTTGTCCAAAAGTTTCTTCAGGCTGCAGAAAAAACTTCTCTTTCAAAAGGAGCTATGTGGTTTTAAAAGTTTGAGAACCCCCAACCTAACCTATCTTGTTTGTGTGTAAAACTTGTGTGTTATATAAGGTTACCATAATCCAGGAACTATAAGATTTCCAAATGTTTCATGTTAGTGACACATTTTTTAAATATGCATAATTTCATGACACAGTAATTTAATTTTAATAGCATATCCAGAGGTTAAAACAACCTCAAATAAGAGATATGGACACATATACAAATTGCAGTAATGAACTGTATATGGACACAGTGTATCTCAAGAAAACATTTCACTTATATTTTAAAATATATATGATTTGTAAAACAAAATCATACATTTCAAGGATTGTTGTAATTTCTTATTACATTCACACAAAACACCTGCACACTGCTGCCAACACATGAACATATCATGATATACAATTTGGAAAGCTCTGCTCTAGCTGTTGTTGCATAGCATCTGTTCAGCCATAGTCAGCATAGCCAATGATGATGGCTAAAATCATTTTGAATCATGGAATTCCATTTCTCATAATTAAAATTCATTTTAGTAGCAAAACAAAAACAAAGCACCCAAGCTTCCACCATTTTCTACATAACAGCCAATCAGATATCTAGATGTTTGATTATTGCAATCATATCAATTCTCACTCTTCTTTTACTCAAGCTAATTATACTTTACCTCATAAGGTTTAGTTTCCAAATGTTCCACCATCTTGGATATAGTCTAGCTTCTTGGGATTCTTCTTAAACTGCATAGCAAAATGTACTGCTTCAGACGAGGTATAAAAAAAATTAAATAGAATGACACTATTATTTTTCTGTTATCTAGAGTCTATATTTCTGTTGATGCAGCCTAGAATTGTACTGAATTTGTTTGCTCTTATATCACATTGTTAGCTCATTTTTATGTTTGCTGTCATTCAGCAATATCTAGAGAATCGTAATTGTTTAGCCTTCCATAATATGAAGCCATGAAGTAGCAAGTCCTCCGGGAGATGGTAGCGGGGTACAAATAAAGGATTATTATTATTATTATTATTATTATTATTAATTTACTTGAAAATCTGTATTGCCAAGCATAACCTATAAATTATACAAGTAAAATTATGCTACAGCATAATTCTACTGCATCCTTTACAGGCTTTCGTCATTGTGTATGGAGTAAGCGTTCAGCTAATTCCATGTATCTTCATAGAATCATAGAATACTAGTGTTGGAAGAGACCACATGGCCATCTAGTCTAAACCCTGCCATGCAGGAAAAGCACAGCTCTTCATCCATAGATTGAACCAACCACAACTTGAGTGTATTTAGAAAACAGTTTCAAAAAACAAACCTTAATTTTGCGGTGCCTGAAAGCTACAGTGATATGTAGACATACCCTGCTTTAACGTCACACTATTTCACAACTTCTCAGAAAGTCATTTCAGTTATTCACCAGTTTATGCAGTAGTCTCACTTAACCAACATAAATGGATTGGCAGAATTTTGGATAAGCGAAAATGTTGGATAATAAGGAAAGAATAAGGAAAAGCCTATAAAACATCAAGTTACATTATGATTTTACAAATTAAGCACCAAAGCATCATGTTTTACAAGAAATTGACAGAAACAATGCAGTTCAATGCACAGTCACATCATGTAGTAATTGCTGTATTTATGAATTTAGCACCAAAACATTGCAAGGTATTGAAACAACTATGGATCCAGATGGGAGGCAGACTGTGCTAGATAATTCAGAACATTGGATGAGCAAAGATTGGATAAGCAAGACTGGATAAGGGAAGCAATTTTACTACTCCATTGTATGTAATGGGACATGAGTATCCACAGATTTTGGCATCCATGGGGGAGTTCTGGAACAAAACCTCAGTGAATACCATAGCTCTACTGCAACAATATTCACAATCACCAAAATAAGGTGCGCGCACACACACACATTAAACTTATGGTTGTGTATGTCACTAACAGGGTGTCAGCCTTCCTATGTTAGTTCCCCCAGCATCTGGTCTTTGTAATGATGATGCTTCTGAACACAAATATTCCATTTAATTATGCGGGTTTTTTTATTTTTTGTCCAAACTTTGTTGTCAAATTTAACTCCACAGTTCGTCAGTTATAGGATTATTGTAACGGACAAATAGTACTCTTTATTCACCTTTTCAATCATATGATAAAGCTCTCATTCTCTTCTCCTTAGCAACTATAGATCCATCCTCCAAGATCAAGATTAAAAGTTTGCTCCCATAGCTCATGATGTATTCCAGTCATCGTGGGAAGTTAAATGGTTAGGTGCAATGGAAAAATGGATTCAGCCCTCCATTAAAGAGAAAAAAAAGAAAAGAGGAATGATGCTGGAGAACATAGATGAATAGGCATAGAATCTCTGTGATGAAAAGGGGAAAACAACTAACACAAAAAGAAATGGTTCATGATGAGCAATGTTTGCTGCAAGGGATGGAAAAATCTCTGTTTTTCTGCTTGCCACTTTGGTGTTTGCTTGTTTTTTCCTCCTGGCCTAAATGAGCACTCATGCAGTACAGAGAGAAACACTTACTCTGGAACAGGCTGTAAAATAGGTAAACAATCCTATGGGTGTAGTAGTGAAGAAGATATTCTTTCTTTTATATGAGTGTTATGCAATAGTATCTACTAGCCATTTGAGTACATGCTGTGGTTCCGAATTGTTGAGAAAGAATTGCATCAATCCAGTCACAATAAAACCTGGTAGGAATACTTTACAGATACCAATCTGTTCAAACTTTGATGGGCAATGTCTATAGTCTGTACCACCGAAGAGCTTCAGAACCAGTCAAAGAAAGAATATCTGTCTCAGTGAGGGTCATAATATTTTTAATTATCATGATGTAGATCTCAAGCACTTCACCCATCTTCAAGAGTCCTACTGCCACCAAATTTGGTAATGTGGCTGCAATAGTATTAAAAAAAATGAATTCTATTTTTATGCCTAAGATTTTTATGCATGAGATTTTTTAGTAGCAGACCACCTCTGAGTAAGTGCTTTCTAAGAAAACCCTATGAAATTCATGAGGTTGCCACAAACCTAAAGGCAACTGTGGAAATCCCACACACAAACACTGTCCTACCATAATCTCAATCCCCCTTTATATTTTGCTTTAAACTGCACATTTATTTAAAAGAGAGACAGCGTGTCTTATGGTGGAAGAAGAGAGTTTCCTTCCAACTTCCTTTCTTCAACAAATTGTTTCCATAGCAATATTTCTGCAAAGAAACCCCTTTGAATTGTCATGATTTTGAGGGCATGTTTTACAATGTAAGCAACCCATGTCGGATTATGTCAAACCAGGGACTTATTTATACTGAGCAGTTATAGCCCTATATTCCACTTTAATGCCATGGTTCCATTCTGAGATTGGCAGTTGTGTGTGTATGTGTGTAGGGTGGGGATTTAGCATTCCCAGACTGGAATTCTAAAGAACAGAACTGTGGCATTTAAAGTGAAATAATAGTGCCATACTTGTAGAATAGCCACACTATGCAATACAACTGGAAGACATCAACATTGTCTTAACACCTGTACATTGAAAGTTAACAGGAATTATTTTTTTCCATTTTAACTTTAAACTTTTCCTTTTAAATACTTAGATTATTTCAAAATAATTATATGCTTTGCATCTTTTAAGTATTAAATGTCTAAGAATTAATTTTTAATAACCTATAATTGTTCCCCATCTACCAAGCCTAATAAGCTGTGAAACTAAAAGAAAACAACTGTGTTAAAGTGAACTAAACTGATGTTTAAAAAATAGCTCATCAGTACTGAAAAGGCTGTGTACAAGACTTTCATAAACACCAAAGTGACTTTTTAAAACTGCATAATTTGTCAGGAGGAGTAGTGGAAAGGATCAGGTTTGCTTTGGAATATATAATACTTTCAAATATCATATTACA
The DNA here is from genome assembly GCF_037176765.1 of Anolis sagrei. Lineage (NCBI taxonomy): Eukaryota > Metazoa > Chordata > Lepidosauria > Squamata > Anolidae > Anolis > Anolis sagrei. The sequence goes on along the minus strand of NC_090021.1, from coordinate 261,498,670 downwards.
GCTTTTTAATCAAAGAAAACTCAGTAAACTGGAGAATAAGAGTGCTTGAAGCAGAAGTGCATGTAATGAATCTTTTTCAGTATGTAGTGGACCAATATTGAAATATCCATTAATTGAATTAAAAATTCATATCCCAAAAATATATGCACAAAAAGAGATGATTTCCCAGTTGATTCCATGTTCTATGGGCATGCTGTGCCCCCTGTTTTATTCCTTCTGCATTCTGGTCTAACGAGGATAATTTCTACAATTAATTTTGGAATGTAGGCAAGACTATTTTGCTTCCACATTCATCTCATTTGCATATTTTTCCATCTGTGTTACTGAAGGGAAAAAACATGTTTGCTTCAATAAAACACCACAAAAGAATGATCTTGATGCAGTTGTACATATGACAGGATTATTTATTGTGCACTTGTGTAGCTATTGATCTACTCACATTTGCATGTTTTCAAACTGTTAGGTTGACAGAAGCTGGGGCTGACAGCAGAAGCTCATGCCACTCCCCAGATTCAAATCTGTGACCTTTTGGTCAACAAGCTCAGCAGCTCAGCTCTTTAAGAAGTGTATTTGTATTTGCTCCAAAGCCTTACTATATAGGGTTAGAACACTTTCCATTGTGGTTCAAACAACACATGCTTGTGGATCTGCATTCCAGCAGTAGGTATGGGGTTCATCTACAATGTAGACTTAATGTAGTTTGACACCACTCTAACTGCCCTGGAATCTTGTGAGTTGCAGTTTGGTGAGGCACCAGCACTCTTTGGCAGAAAAGATTAAAAACTACAATTTGCATGATTACATAGTATTGAACCAGAGCAGTCAGTGGAGTCTAAACTGCATTGATTTTACAGTGTAAATGCACCCGACAAACCGACCCAGTAGCTCCACCTGTTTTTTACACCACATGGGAAAAACAAAGGTCTATAAAACAAGAACATGGTAGCACAGTGTAATGGTGAGACTTAGGACTTCATCAGATGGGCCCATCCTATGATACTTATACCTTTCTTCAGGCACAGAGCCTACCAGATCCCATCACACGACATTGATCTACCTCTAGCGGAGATCCATGCCTGAAAAGAGGTACAAGCATCACAGGAGGCAGTGCCAGCAATATAGGAGGCTTTCCATGTTGCATAGAAAACAACGGAGGGTGGGGGTGGATCTGGCTGTGACATTTCCACTCATGGGATAAGGAGAAGGGCAAGACAGCATGCAATGTGCCGGGCTTGCCTGCTGCTCTGCAGTTTCACCATGGAGGCTAGCAAATCACCATGCTGCCCCTCATCAATGTGATGATATCCTTACAATTGTTGTAATAGCAACTGCTCAGTCTGCTTCATTTGGGCAACCAGGGCATACCAAAAGAGTCTGCATCTCTCTGTTGGCCAGTGATGGAAGTAATGCACTTAGACAGGGGCGGCTCAACCCATTACACAAAGTAAGCATTTGCAGTATAGTTGATTTTGCCCAGGGGTGCTCTTGAGGCGATCTTGGGGGAAAATAGACCTTGACATATGAGAGTTGTAGTTACTGGGATGTATAGTTCACCTACAATCAAAGAGCATTCTGAACTCCACCAATGATGGAATTGAACCAAATATGGCACACAGAACTCCCATGATGAACAGAAAATATATATATATATCAGTGATTAGTTGGGGGGTGGGGCGCCAAAATACAATGCTTACCATTGAAAATTACCTTGGGCCGCCTCTGCACTTAGACTGGATTTCAGCAGCTCTGCATGGCACCGTGATGTTTGCAAGCTGCTTGCCATATGGATGGGCCTGATTACAGACAGGGGCCTTTGCCAGCACCACTGCCTGCCAGGAATGTGTGCGTATGTGTGTGCGTGTTGGCACGGAGACACTAGGCAATCCAGCTTATCTGCATGGAAATCTATTTACAAACTACCACATAGAGTGGACATGATGTCGAAGTGTTTTTAGTGGCTTTTACTCAGTTGGGGGGGGGGGGTTAATATTAGAATGGTCCCTGAGGGTTATCTAGGTCAGCACTGCTGTCACATTTCATTTCAGATAATACTGGAATTTTCCCTAAGAACTGGGAAATCAAAAGACTCTTCAGGTTGCCTAATCCAGATCCCCTTTTGAGAATACAACTGGGTACTTTTGGACTATAACTCCTATGAACCTTCCAAGCAGAAATGCCACTAGCCAATTGGCTGAAAGATTCTGGGAGTTGTTGTGCAAAAAGGACTTTTTACAACCTCCATTTGAAAGCTGGGTGCTGAAATATTCACAATGATTTTGCCTGCTCTGCTTTTTCTTGAAACACTGCCTCAAAATATTCAGCCATTCCACTAGGTACTCTATTGCCATTATTGGGAACCTTTTTTCATGACGAGAAAATGACCTTAAACCTCCAAGTCTTCACAGATTTTGTTTTGCTGCCAACATCCTGTACTTGACAGGCATTTCTATTATCTGTCCTCAGGAGGGCCTGGCAAACTGCCTACTATCCTCTCCAGATTTCAGCAGGAGAAGGTTGAGAAAAATTGTCTTAGAGCCTAATTTGGTTTTACTCTGGTGAATGCACCTCAAAGGGAGTGAATAGGGCGATGCTCCTTGATTTTGATGTGGGTCTGTTCCCCACATTAGGGGTGCTATTTGCATGATTCCCCTCCCCTCTAATTAACAGTACCTTTCAACCTTAATTATTTTGTAATTACACAACCTGCTATATTCCAATTGGAGTTGATAAACACCTCTAAATATCTGAAAAGAAAGGGGTTATTTTGTAACATCTAAAGTATGTCTATGATACAACTGCTTCCTCTCACAATAAATATTACAGTGTATTCAAAAGGCTGGTGATGGCGGTACTAATGAAAAAATGAAAATAATCCCTTGATAAAGGCAACACAGCTGTACAGGATGAATCTAGTTGAGTATGAAATGTGAAGCTATCATTTAATCTACTTGATTCCCTTCAGTATAATCCCTTGAATTATAAGAGCACAGACTCAGAAGAAACCATTTCTGGGATTCATTCAGAAATTGGTACCAAGTGGAAAAGTATCTAACTCTACTAGTGTGTTTGTTGTTAAATGCTGTGCAAATGAAATTCCTAGAATATGCTGAGCAATCACTCTGTGCCTCCAATGTGGAGTGAACAGCGTGGCCTTCAAGGGATGCCAGCATTGATTTGTTGTTAATAACGTCAATGAAGCTGTGTTATTGAGTCATGATCACCTGTCTCTCCTGGACTCCATTTCCCATTAATACAAAAGTCCTTTCTTAAAATTAAAAAGGCAGGAGGTCTGAGAGAAGCCATGTAGATAAATATCCATTCATTAAAAACAGAAGTCACTATCAGACCTTTGGGAAAGGGCAGGAAGGAGAGTATCTAGTCACAGTATTTAGCCACTGGGATTGGAAGAAGCACTTACATATTGTTCATACAAATGCATAGAAACGAGTGCTTGTTGGAATAGACAAATTCTAATATATCAAATTAAAGGATTTTCTAGTTCTACAAAAAGACTCACATCAAATAAAAAATACAAAAACAAAGCAGCTGTATGGTCTGTATGCAAAAATAAAGTATTTATGAGTGATACTTTTTATTCAGGCTGAATTCTTCTGGTACAGATGAAGGAGAACATGAACACTTGTGCTATCTTTTTCTCACATTTCTAACATTCTAATAAAGCATCATCATACTAAAAAGTGTTATTCTAAAAAGAGTGTATATGCTCATTGACATGTAAAGTATTCTGCTTACAGTTGTTTAGTACACACCTGAAGAGCTAGTCACTCCTAAAAATTCTAAGACCTCTCCCTTCCTAATCCTAAAAATACCATTAGGAAGAAGCAGTTATCATATGTATACAATAATTATGGCAGTGGTTGATAAGTCTCTACCTTTTCACTCATTTGGTAAAGTACTTTTGGTATCTTTCAATTTTCACCACTATCAGCTGTCACAGTAGTGGGTGTTAATATGAAACATTCAATTTAAGAGAAAAAATAATATATTGTCAAAAGCTTTCGTGGCAGGAACCAATGGGTTGTTGTAGTTTTTTTAGGACTGTATGGTCATGTTCTAGAAGCATTCTCTCCTGACATTTTGCCTGCATCTATGGCAAGCATCCTAAGAGGTTGTGAGGTCACAACCTCTGACGATGTCTGCCATAGATGCAGGCAAAACATCAGGAGAGAATGCTTCTAGAACATGGCCATACAGCCTCAAAAATCTACAACAACCCAGAAAAAATATTAGTCAGTAGGGCTGGGCAACCACGGAAAAATTTGTTTCTAAACTCGATTCGTTTTTAGGGGGTTTTTGCGTTTCGTTTTTTAAAAGAATTCCGAAATTTTTCTTTAAAAAAGTTCGATATTTACGAAATTTCGGAAATTACGAAACAATTTCGAAACAATAACAAATCGATTCGTTAATGGCGGACGCGATTGCGTAATACGCTAAAAAACCCTCCAAATGGGACAGGGGGAACTTCTGAAGCTTCCCTCTCCCTCTGTTGTTGACTGTTGGTGTGATAATTTATTTTTTTTATCACTGATAAAACAAACAACAACTATAAAACTTGCACCAGACATACGGAAATAATAACGAAATAATAACGAAACAATTACGAAATAAATTTTAAAAATTCGTTTCGATTTTTAGTTGCTCCTGAATGGTTCAATATCGGATCGTAAGCCACTTTAAATACGAATTATTAACGAATTACGAAATTAACGAACAAAACCGCCCAGCCCTAGTAGTCAGGTAATAAAGTAGCACATAATTTTAAACAAGAATTTAAGAAACAAAAAGAAGCATCCAACCATTGCATATTAATCAGAAGATGCCATATGCAGTTTAAAGCCTTCATTGACAGAAAGGTTTCACTTACTAGTGGAAATCAGAGGACATTAAACAGGTAAGCAGGCATGTAGCCGGGGGGGGGGGGGCTTTGGGGGCTTCAGTCCCCTCCCTCCCCCCGAAATTCTCACGGTGGTCTGCGAAAAGGCCTTACTGGTACATTATTTAAACTGTTATGTTTATTCATATCATGATCTGATCACCATGCTCAATATATCTCATGTGCATGGAGGTATTGGGGTAATAATACAAAAGGTTGGCTAGGATAGACCCTCTTTCACTCAGACTCAGCCCCCCCCCCCAAATCAAACTCAGCGCCCCCCCCCCTCCCTGAATCAAAATCCTGGCTAGGGGCCTGCATGTAAATATTTCCCAAAGGCATCTGACTGGCCAATGAAGAAAACAAGATGCAGGAGTAAACAGACTAAGTTAAGATTCACAGACCCAGGGCCATAGCCAGAGAGAGGGGCTTAGGGTTCACACCCCCCCCCCCCCAAATGTGTCAGATTAAAAAAAAACCTGGATTACTCATGAATTGGTTAACCAGTTAAAATTCACGAGTAAACCAGGTTTTTTTTTAACCTGACACATTTGGGGGGGGGGTGAACCCTAAGCCCCTCTCTCTGGCTATGGCCCTGGGTCTGTGAACCCTTAAACCCCCACCCCCCTCTGGCTGCAGCCCTGTCAAACCACAGCTACCCCTTCTTTGAGTAAAGTTGTGAAAGTAAAGAGCTTAATCTGTCCCAAGAAAAATTAAAAGAAAAATTATTCCCTCTATTTTCCCTTCTGTGGCACTGCTTCTGAGCTTTCTGAATACCTGTGTAGAGAAAAGACACCCAGAAGTGGCAGATCCCCAAATCAGCATTGGCGTGTTCCCCTTTCTGTAGAATGACATTCAACTTATCCATGGGTCATATCAAAATTCATAATTTTGACCACAAAACCTGTCCTCAGTGTATACATGAATATGGTAGTTCTGTATATTCAGAAATATGACTAACAGGGTCATTTACCTGTTGATGCTAACTGATTTGATCTTGCTCCCTGTTCAAGTAATCGCTTAATGGGTACTGAACTGTTTATGAACAGCTCTCTAAAGTAGAAACCTATCCAGAAATTCTAAACTTATTGGAAGGAATTCAATAATTAATAAATACCCAGGCCATCATGATAATGAGCATTTCTTTCTGTTTTTGGTTCAGATTTTATAAATCTAGAGCATGTACGCTGATCTATCAAAAGGAGTCGCAAAATCTGTCATGATCAAGCATTTGGCTTCTTGAGAAGACATTTATAAATGTCTTGAATAAGAAAGAACTGTGGCACATGATTACTCTTCATTTTCATTACTCTTCATTTTCAAATATGACTTTTTATTGATATTCAGTAATAAAAAAGCTAGAAGCAGGACTCTGAATACTAATAAACTTGTCCCCATTTGATGAAGATCTAATGATAGATTACACATTTCTAATGATTTTTTTTGGCTATAAATTGTCAAGTAAAAATTAAATCCTGAATGTGGAGAAATTGTTCTAGGAGAAATTCAACAGACAATATTAAGAACAGGGGGAAAACATGACTGATCCCAGTTGCTTTGCACAAGATAGAACAAGACATAACCTCTGACTTTTATGAATCTCTTTGTATTGGTGCCAAAACATAACAAAGAGAAAATTTGAGTTTTACTATAATGGATAGTTTCTGGGGTTAGAGTTGTTTTTTAAAAAAGCACCCAGGATGTGCAAAAATGGGGGCAAGTTTCATAATTCCTTATCTTGGTAATAAGGACACTTATACAGAGCTAAGTAACCCAAAGCTAGCTTCAAACTGCAGCAGGTAGACTGCAAACACCCACAAAGGCTGGCAAAAGAAAGCCTTTAATATGGATCATGTTCTATGGTTTGGGTAATCACCATCTGAGCCACAATGGACCCTTAATTGAAAATTAGGTTTTTTTTTTCAATTTGAAGATGTTATGTCAGATTCTATCGTATGTCTTCAGTATAGGGGGCACACATTTTAAGTATAGCCAGCCTCATATCCACTGAGTCTGTATTCACAGATTCAAATATGCACAGCTTGAAAACATGCAAACCCCACATTTTGATTTTGTCATTTTTTTAGGGATACCTTTTAAGGTTTACCTCTTCATGGATAGCAATATCTGTATATGTTCAAGTCCTGTGTGTGTGTGTGTGTGTGTGTCTGTGTGTGTGCAGGCAGGCCCGTAGCCAGGATTCCATTTCGGGGGGGGGGGGGGGGGCTGAATTTTTTTCAGGGGGGTTTCGGGGGGGACTGAGTTTCAGGGGGGCTGAGTCTGAGTGAAAGAGGGTCTAGCCTAGCAAACCCTTTGTATCATTACCCCAATACCCCCATGCATATGAGATATATTGAGTATGGTGATCATGATATGAATAAACATAACAGTTTAAATAACGCACCAATAAAGCCTTTTCGCGACCCACCATGAGAATTTCGGGGGGGGGGGGCTGAAGCCCCTCAAGCCCCCCCCCCCCCGGCTACATGCCTGTGTGTGTGTATAATGAGACTTGAACATATACAGATATTGCTATCCATGAAGAGTTGTGGAATCAAAGTCCAGTGGATACCAAGAGCCCACTGAATAATGATGAAATGAGATATCCCATGGGACAGTTTTCCTATGTCTTAATTTAATCTTAAAATACTTTATTTCTAGTTAGTGCAGCAGTTACTGCTATGAAAAAGAATTCTAAAGTATAAGGATTTAAGAGAGTAAAAAATCAAGTGGCAGTTGTTTTTTTAAAAAACATAAATTTTAACAGAAAGATCCTTTGACCCATTAAAAGTTAGGGGACAACTGTTTTTGCCCTTTTCCCACTGCAACTTCTGTTATTCACTCAACCCTCCCCCCCCCCCCCCCCACACACACAGACACACATCCATGCATGCATATGTCTATTGCCTTAACAACCTATTGGATCTATGAGACCTCTAGGGCAGAAGAATTTTTGGAGGGAAATATGAGGATTTAATTTAAACCTTTCTCCCCATTTTAATACAATAACAGTGGAAATATCCCATGAGTAGAATCACAATCATTACATGAGGATTTTTTTTCTTTGAAAGACATGGTTTTTAACATTCTTTAACATTCTAGTTTGCTTTGGATTTGTTTACTTGTGCCCATTTATGGCGAAAATAGGTGCCATTTTTCACATTTGCAGAGTATATTTTTGTGTTATGCACAGTTGAATAGAAAAGATTAAGTGCAACATGTTCACCATCTGTAGTTTGACATATGCCACCTCATCAAAAAGATATTTAAACTATTAATTACATGCCAGTAAATATGTAGATTAGCTGCATCTGTTCTAATTTGTTACACTTTTTTAATTTGGCCTTCTGTACTGAAAAAATTACACATGCATTTTAAAAGCATTTTGTCCTAAATACATTTTAAATTAAAATAAATTAAACAGTATATCTGAAAGATTGGTTCAAAATATATCCAGTCTCACCTGTGTATACAGAGTGAGATCTAGATCCACTTCCACTCATGATAAATCTTTGTTCTGATCCAGCAGGGTTCTAACTTCAAACAAGTCCCCAGAATCTTCAGTGTTGTTGACAAAGAATCCAAGATATTTTTAGATTTTTTTTTCATTTGTGATTTAAGAGTTGAAGAATTTTTAAGTCTGTTTTTGAAGAGTTTTATGACTGTTTTAATGATTTATGACTGTTTTGATTAATGCTTTTATGCACCTTAAATTACCAATTAATTTACCAAGTCTGAAATATTTTAACTTCTGGGTGTGATTCAACTATCTTGTTTAAAACACAGCAAAGTCTCTGAAAGTAAACTGCAGTAAACTGCAGAGTTAATATATTTTAATTAAGCAGATCTTTAACCTTCATCCAAGCAGACAATATATTTTATTCCCCAGAATCATATGTTGTTGCAGAAGTCACATTAAATATAACTTACAAGGTAAGTGTTTTATGATATTATCACCTCAATAATTGTAACCAATGCCGCCATATTTCAGTGACCTGTCAAATAAGTTTGTTTTCCCCTGACACACCTGGGAAGATTTTATGACAAAGAAAATACTTCGGATCCTTTTTTAGTGTTCAAGAAAAAAAAAGGCACTAGCATAAGCACATGATCCACCTGTTTGTTTTAGGGTTTGTTTTTGTTTTTTTGCATCAACAAATATCCCCATGGCCTTGAGACATTTTTACACCCCACTATACTTTGAAATCTTCACTGGGTTCAGAAAATTCATCATATTAAATCACTCAGTGGGAACCCTTTTGTATCTGCTTAGGCGAAAATTAATGCGCTCTTTTGATGATTTTGGGCATGTATACTGGTCCTATACCCGACATTGAACCAAAAATCACTCCAGGACATCCAGACAATGTCCACAACACAAGGTAAAACTGGAGGAATGCTATGAGGTTTGGGCAAAAGTCTGGAGTAACCCTGCACTTGGAAGTTCGTTTCGGCAACTGGACCAGCTCTAACATGAACTAATTCATTATCCACACTACCTGATGTTGCCATCCTCTTTTCCTTTCACTCCATGATGCAGGGGAAAAGAGATGGATAAGGCTTGTGTCATTCTCTTGTCATTGCAGCAGATGACCATGGAGTTCAGGAAACTCCTGGCCATCACCAGGTGCCTTTGCTGACATCAGCAAAGGTGTGCACGTAACTAGAGAAAAGGAGAGATGGTCACACCCTCCTTCTTCATCATCATGAGGATACATTGCCAGTGTGAGTAAAGGCATCTGAGGAAGGACAGGATTCTCCAGAGCTCCAAGGCAGTCCAGCAGTGATGATGGGACTACTGCTGCAGGATGGAGATGGGCTCTATAGCCATGCCTAGTATTGTTACTCCAGACAGGCATCAGATTATGTGGCTTGTCTAGATGTGCTCTTAGATGGTGTTGAATGCAGAAATATAAATGATGGAGCTGAAACTGTTTGACACTAAATTCCGAATAAAAATGTGAATGGAATAAAATATGTCCTTTTGAATGCCTCACATGAGAACCCGTTTTGCTTTTGGGTTTCCACTTTTTGATTCTTTGATTATTGACATCCCATTCAACTGTTGTATTATTACAAATGGAATTGCAATATTATAACTGCTGGGAATTCATATTCACAGTAATGAACAACTGAACATGACCTCAAAAATCGATCATCACAGACTGGCAGTGCTCCAATAAAAGATATTTTTTTCTGGAGTACTTCAGATCAAAGCACTGGGAAAAGATTTTTACAACATATTCTCAGCCAAAGGGTCTCTTGGGATGGAACCTAAAGGTTCTCAGAGCACCTCGTAGCCAGGAAAGTGCTGCAGATATAACTCCCAAGAGCTCTGATCTCCAGCATCTTAGAAATGCTTCAGTAGGAATAGTGCCAGTCTGCAAAGATAGGTTTAGGGTGAGGGCATTAACAGTCATAATTTCAATGATGGAGTTCAACTATTAAACTTAAGAAGACCATGCAGAATTTTTGGTTTCAATTTCTTGGTTTCAGCTCTGTGAGAATAAATTCGGTTTCTGTTACAGTTTCTTTCATTCCACTGAATGTGTGTTTTTAACCTTCTTTTCCATTTCCAATCACATTCCATCTATCTACATTTACACATTTTGTGCTAAAGAGACATAGAAAACATTACAACAATCTCCATTTGGGCTTCAACTAAGTATCAATTAAAACTTAGCTCATCACAATGAGACTTTCACTTTGTCCAGCAACATACTTAAAGTAATAGGACTACTCCAGCTTAACGTGTATAAGTGTTTTGCTGGCAAGGATTAAACTGAAGATATTTTTATAGGTGCTCATATGGATTGGAAAGCCTTTAAAAGTAGTTTCCATTTGCAGTATTGCCTCTGGCAAGCCTAAATAGATATTATCCTAAAAACAAAGCACATGATTACACAATACAATGCAGTCCTAAAACAGGAGGACATCTAGTAATTGCTTGCCAACAAATTCCTGCCCACTGAAATGTCAGATTGAAGCCCAGCTGCCAGTTATAATGGCAACCTGATTTCCTGTTCTGCCTATGAACCTGAATCATTTGAAATTTGGTTTCACAAGTGACTTTTCCTTGCCCCATGAAAGCTGTTTTTCATTATGCAAATCTTTGATTGATATGTGTGATGTAGCTAAATCAGAAGAGCTTCACAGTAAAGTGAAACTGTGGAAACAGTAGGAGTAACCCTATTATTAGGCAGTGTGAAGAAGCTTCCTGAGGCTATAGATGATGGAATGTGGAAATGCAACAGAAGCAATTCCAAACTTCTCTATTAAACATATGCATAGAAGAAAAACCTTGTCCTGTTTACTGTCCAAGCTTTCTTTGGGGGCCCCAATTCATTTTTTGCAAGCCTTCTGAAATTGGGAGGGTTGTTTTTAGTTCTTTTGTTTCGGGGCCTTAAAATCAGACCATTATTGGGGGGGGGGGGCGCTTCCCACTCACTGGCGCCTCTTCTTAACATATATTCTTCTTATCTGGCACCTGCTGTTTCTACTCTTGAATAAAAGATCTCCAGCTGTAGGCACTGGCAGGCGCCTGAACTTTCCAGGCCTGCTTGCATGCCCTGCCACACACACACACACACACTTTGGAAATAGAGTACATGTATGATGTATGGTAGGATAGGCAGGCCCAGACCTCAGCTGCAGGTGCACTCCAGGATGCACCGGGCTTCTTCTCTTCCTCCTTCTTCCTCCCCGATATGGGGATGAGCAACTGGAAGCAGGAGGGCGAGCCCTCAAACAATTTGCCTCTTTGTTTTGGAAAGAGAGTGTGTGGGTGGTGAGGTGTGCAGGTAGGCAGGCCTGGAGCTTGACTGCAGGTACACTCTGAGCCTGCCTGCCTGCCTACCTACATGCCCCACTATCCACACATTCTCCTTCCAAGGCAACAAGGCAAGTTGATTGATGGCTCACCCTCCTTGCTTCCCAGATCACCCAGTTACCCCTCCCCACATCTGGATCCCGGAAGGAGAGTAGCATCAGGGAGGAAAACAAGAAGGAAGAAAAAGGAGAAAGAGAAGAAGTGTGGTACATCCTGGAGTTCACCTAAATTCGAGCTCTGGGCCTGCTCACCTGCACGCCCCACAACACATACACTTTCTTTCCTAGGTAAGGAAGCAAGTTCAGATACAGATGAAAGTAGGCTGTAGACAGGCTTTTGTGTCAAGCAGATTTTTATGAGGGGAGAGGGCTTCCTGTTTAGTGCTTCCAAATAAATTGAAGACATGAAAGAAATAGTAGGAACAGTAGGAACGATTTTCACGTACATTTATTATTTATATCCGGCCCATATCAGCCCGCAGGCGACTCAGGGAAGTCTACATATCGGCACAATTCGATGCCATCAATACATATATTCAAAAAGCAAAAATAATTAAGTGCATTTAGACAAAAAACAGTTTAAAAAGAGCTATATCATCTCATTCCAATCCTCATCCGTTTCATCATCTTGGCTGTTCCTGGGTCATTCTTCACCCACTCAGCCAATCCCCCTCTGGCCTCCTTTAGAAGCCAGGATGGGCAGGGGTCTAGGATGCATGTGGTTGCCCTCATTCCTCCAAGTATCTTGTCCACATCCTTGGGTTTCACCAATTGAAATGAATCCATCAAAATCGGACAAGCAGGTGCTCGTGTTACATCCTCAGAGACTGCCATTAACATGGTGTCCAGGCCAGAATGGATCAAAGCGACTTTGTCCGCAAAGAACCAAGCAAATGCTTCACAGTGAGCCGTCAAGTTGTCAGGGTTCCCATCTGGAATGGTGGGATTTAATAGACCTCTGACAAATCGAAACAACTCAGCCGGACGGTTCTTTGCGGATGCAATATTGGCCATAAAGAAAGATTTATTTGCAGCCTTTATTGCCACAGCATATGCCCTCAGAAGGGCAACAAACTGTGTTCGATTTGGCTCGCTCGGGTCCGAATGCCACACGTGCTCTAGTCTCCTCTTCCTTCGCTTCATCACTGCCAGCTCCTCTTTGAACCAAGGAGCTGGTTTAGCTTGGCTACTTGAGAGGGGACATTCCGGAGCAATCGGGTCTATTGCCCTAGTCATCTCCCTGTTCCAAAGAGACACCAGGGCATCAACAGGAACACCAACCGAGGTGGCAGGAAAATCCCCAGGAGCCATCAGGAATCCATCTGGATCCATAAGCCTCCTAGGGCAGACCTTCTTAATGAGTCCTCCACCCCTGCAGAGGTTATGGGGTGCAGTGAGTCTAAACCTGATCAGGTGATGGTCTATCCATGGCAACGGAGTAATAGATAACTACTCAATACCGCCACTGTCCTCCCATCCCTGGCAGAAAACCAAATCCAAAGTGTATCCCGCATTGTGAGTAGGGCCAGATACCATTTGGGACAGCCACATGGTTGCCATGGAAGACATGAAGTCCTGAGCCGCTCCATGTCTATTCTCTATCTCACTTCGCCAACCATACCCTTTATGGATCTTCAAATGCTGTATGGATGAAAAGAACCTCAATATTGTGTAGTTTTCTTTTGTGTGTGTATGTGTAAGTATGTATTTTAATGTGTGTGTGTGTGTATACACACTGCACACGTATGTTGTTTTGGGCTATCATTATCTACCCACAAAATTAATGCCAGCTTTTGGTGAAATAACTGTTTCAGAGGACCCATTATAGAGACAATGCATGACCACATTAATGCACAGAAAATGGAGATTTGCAGAAAATTCCTGGTGCTTTCCTAATCTTCTTAGAGAACTACAGCAATAACAGTAAGATTCAAAGGGATTTTTAAACACAGCTTGGTTCTTTGTACTGGTTTTGAGTTTTTACTTTAATTTATTGCAGCTGATACTTTTTTCAGTCTATGTTAGAGATGTTTAAAAAATGCTTGTGTGTTTTGGAACCCTATCAAGACAATGCCAACCACCCAGACACTGACCCTTGTGAGACTTTTTTCAACAAAGCTTCTGCAAGAAATAAATTAAAGAAACAAATAGAATTTTTAAATAGAATAGAGTACTTCTTGCATGAAGGGTACCTTTTGTGCCCAGTTTTGTTTTTCTGCAAGACTGGTTTCTTCCTTTGTATAAAAGAACATTTTGCAAAACAAAGGTCCCAAAATATTTTTTAAAAAATCATAAAGAATCCCTAGATTATCACTTTGTGAAGAGAAAACCTTAGAAATTCTTCAATGCTGCATAAGAAGTAAAATGCCCAAATATTTATATCCCTAATCTATGTGTAGTCAGCTGAAGATGGGTGATTTCAACTATCCCAGTATTTGCTGGAAAACAAATTCAGCTAAGAGTACAAAGTCCAACAAATTCCTCACTTGCCTTGCAGACAATTTCATGGTCCAAAAGGTAGAAGAGGCAACAACAGGGTTGGCTACTCTCAATCTCATCCTAACAAATGCAGAGGACCTGATCAATGCAGTTGAAGTGGTCGGATCCTTAGGGCAAGTGACCATGTACTCCTGCAATTTGAGGTACAAAGGAAGGCCAAAACCAAGACAAGTCAAAACCGCATTTTGGACTTAAGGAGAGCTGATTTCCGAAAAATGAAGGAAACACTGAGCAGCATTCAGTGGACACAGATACAAAAAAAAGGGAGTTACGGATGGAGGGGAGTTTTTCAATAGTGAAATACTCAAGGCGCAATTGCAAACGCTGCCAATGAAGAGAAAAAATAGGACAAGTGCAAAGAAGCCAGAATGGATGTCCAAAGAACTACTAACTGTGCTAAGACTCAAAAGAGACATGCGCAAGAAGTAGAAAAAGGGAGAAATCACCAAAGAAGAGTTCAAACAAATAGCCAACTCCTGTAGGGAAAACGTCCACAAGGCTATAGCACAAAATGAGCTCAGGCTTGCCAGGGACATTAAAAACAATAAAAAGGGCTTCTTTTCTTATGTCAATAGAAAAAGGAAAAACAAGGAGGCGATAGGACCTCTTCAAGGAGAAGATGGGCCAATGCTGACAGGGGATAGGGAAAAGGCAGAACTACTTAATGCCTTCTTTGCCTCAGTCTTCTCACAAAAAGAAAGTCATCTTCAACCTCACCAAGATGGAGTGGATGAGGGATTAGAGGACACCCAACCCCAAATTGGGAAACAAGTCATCAGGAATACCTGGTCACTCTAAATGAGTTCCAGTTC
Organism: Anolis sagrei; assembly: GCF_037176765.1. NCBI lineage: Eukaryota > Metazoa > Chordata > Lepidosauria > Squamata > Anolidae > Anolis > Anolis sagrei. The sequence goes on along the minus strand of NC_090021.1, from coordinate 261,483,637 downwards.
CCGGGGGCAGATCAACTACACCCAAGAGTATTGAAGGAACTAGCAAAAGTCATCTCAGAACCATTGGCAACCATCTTTGAGAGTTCTTGGAGAACGGGAGAAGTTCCAACAGATTGGAGGAGGGCCAATGTGGTCCCAGTCTTCAAGAAGGGAAAAAAGGATGACTCAAACAATTACCGTCCAGTCAGCCTCACGTCAATACCAGGCAAGATTCTGGAAAAGATTGTTAAGGAAGGGGTCTGCAAACACTTAGAAACAAATACGGTCATTGCTAATAGTCAACACAGATTTATCAAAAACAAGTCATGCCAGACTAATTTGATCTCTTTTTTTTATAGAGTTACAAGCTGGGTAGATGCAGGGAATGCCGTGGATGTAGTGTACCTGTATTTCAGTAAGGCCTTCAACAATGTCTCCCATGACCTTCTGGCAAACAAACTAGTCCAATGTGGGCTAGGCAAAACTACGATTAGATGGATCTGTAATTGTTTAAATGGATGAACCCAAAGGGTGCTCACCAATGCTTCCTCTTCATCCTGGAAAGAAGTGACAAGTGGAGTGCCGCAGGGTTCCGTCCTGGGCCCGGTCCTGTTCAACATCTTTATTAATGACTTAGATGAAGGGCTAGAAGGCATGATCATCAAGTATGCAGATGAGACCAAATTGGTAGGGATGGCCAATACTCCAGAGGACAGGAGCAGAATTCAAAATGATCTTGACAGATTAGAGAGATGGGCCAAAACTAACAAAATGAAGTTCAACAGTGACAAATGCAAGATACTCCACTTAGGCAGAAAAAATGAAATCCAAAGATACAGAATGGGGGACAATGCCTGGCTCAAGAGCAGTACGTGTGAAAAAGATCTTGGGGTCCTTGTGGACAGCAAGTTAAATATGAGCCAACAATGTGATGTGGCGGCAAAAAAAAGCCAATGGGATTTTGGCCTGCATCAATAGTATAGTGCCTAGGTCCAGGGAAGTCATGCTACCCCTCTATTCTGCCTTGATTAGACCACGCCTGGAATATTGTGTCCAATTCTGGGCACCACAATTAAAGAGAGATATTGACAAGCTGAAAAGTGTCCAGAGGAGGACGACTAAAATGATCAGGGGTCTGGAGAACAAGTCCTATGAGGAGTGGCTTAAGGAGATGGACATGTTTAGCCTGAAGAAGAGAAGGCTGAGAGAAGACATGATAGCCATGTATAAATATGTGAAAGGGTGTCATAAGGAAAAAGGAGCAGGTTTCTTTTCCGCTGCCCTGGAGACTAGGACGCGGAACAATAGCTTCAAACTACAAGAAAGGAGATTCCATCTGAACATGAGGAAGAACTTCCTGACTGTGAGAGCCGTTCAGCAGTGGAACTCTCTGCCCCAGAGTGTGGTGGAGGCTCCTTCTTTGGGAGCTTTTAAGCAGAGGCTGGATGGACATATGTCAGGGGTGCTTCGAATGCAATGTTCCTGCTTCTTGGCAGGGGGTTGGACTGGATAGCCCATGAGGTCTCTTCCAATTCTATGATTCTATGATGTCTGCAAATATACATGTAAACTACTGTTCACATGTTGTTGTTTTTCTGTTGGGAATCTATGTTAAGGGCATATTATCTGTGTCACACATATAGAACTGATGGTGCACATAGTGAGGTTCTTTGAAAACTGTGTTCATGAGCAGGACAGCAGGACCTATATCCTTCTCCTTTCTCTTCCTCTTGAGCATCTCAACTATTTTCCAGATAAAATCTGCATCTATCTCAAGCTGTCTGCAGATGTATGTAACAGGAACCTACACTTTCCCAATGGGACTTAAACATGTTCCTATTTGCCCATACTGCAAATAGGAAGATGGTTAAACTGTTGTCCCTTGATTCCAATCTTGCATTTTTTTCAAAAATGCAAATAATTTATATATCTATTCCTTACAGGAATCTTCTCCATTTCATAATACCCCCCCCCCCTTTGGTAAAACTAGCACTAGTAGTAGGTTATCTCATAGGAAGCATAGTTTACCTGGGCTGGAGGGAAAACCATTCTGGATTCCCGTATATACAGCAAGGGTGGGAAGCTTGAGGGTACACTAGATTTCATTGGACTGCAAATCCCAGCAACTTTAGCCAGCACTGTCAATGGCGAGGATTTATGGGCATTGCAGTTCAACATCTGGAGTCATATAATTCCCACTCCTGAACTACAGAGATATTAAGTCAGGATCTCAATTGGCTCTAAATAGGAGGACAGATGCCCAGAACCATTAAGGATAAGAATCAGCATAAAGAGCAAACTGAAAGAGTGTTAGTAAGCAGATGGGTTGTTCTATTAAGTACCAGCTGGATCATTTGTCAGAGGTATATGGATTTGTTGTTAGAAAGGCCCTAACAAAAAGCTGGAATGTATCAAGCTTGTAAAGCCTTCTGGAAGACAGGAACCTGCATTGCACTGAGTCAGAGCATGTTTGTACAGATTGCCAGTAAGTTTCCAGGATATTAAACAGGGTTTTTTTTACTGCCATACGTGGAAATGCCGGTGATTGAACCTGGATGCTTTGGGTAGAGGATAAGTGCTCTGTTCCAGAACTATAGGTCTACCTCCAAAAAAATACTTCAACACTGATATTATAAGCTTTGTAGTTATTTCATAAAATATCAATTCAGCCAAATTTCTTTGGTACCATTGATAAACACAATGGAAACATGGTAGTGATAATGAAACATGATAAGCACCATGGAAAGCACCAGATTAAGCCAAACAAAGTAGAAGGCTATTAATCTCTTCAAGAGGTTTTCCCTGGTACCGACAAACACCATCTTTCTGAATATATTCTACCCATTCTCATTATGGTATAAATATATTTTACACTTAAGACCTTAATACCATTAGGGACTTCATCCGAAGAAATGGATTTATATCCATGAAAAATCATGCAAAATCAATAACAACAATTCTCAAAATTGCTGCCACTTTCCTCTTTTTTCTCTCCCTGTTCCTCCTTTTAAAAGAAACCCAAGATTCCCCATATCTTCTAAGTAAGAACATCATGAGCACTAAGGAAAATCATTTTAAAAGGGTATTCCTAAAAATGCTCACTAGTATACCACAAATCATCCCTTTCCTTTGCATCCTTTCTTTTAAAAATGTGTAGCTTAAAGAAACATACAGGTACCAAGTTTTTTATGGACCCTCTAACTGATAGGAATTCTGAGCTGTTGCTATTGTGCACCTTCAAGTTATTTTTGATTTATGGTAACCGTACAGCTAACCTATCACTGATTTTATTAGGCAAGATTTGTTTGAGGGGGGTGGAGATATTCCATTGGCTTCCTTTGAGGATGAGAAAATGCAACTTCGCCAAGATCAATCTATAGGTTTCTATGGTCAAGTGGAGATTTGAACCTTGGTCTCTGATAGCTGTAGTTCAAAAGTCAAACCACTATCCCACAGGGAGAACACACTAAACTTTAGAAGATGTCAGATTTTGCTGGGTTGCAATCCCAGCAAAATTGGTAATGACAAATGCTGGGAGATTTAGTGCAACAACTGGGGAACGCTATAATACGAATTTATACTATACAAGTCAATCACTTTTTCAAGTTGGATGGATTGCCCTTCTAACTCTTTGATTCTATGAAACACTGCTTTCTAATTCTGGTGTCAAAAATGAATGTATCAGGTGTTTTCATCATGCCCTAAAATAGTTTTAATTACCACTTTGGAAATAGTATTATCTTCTTTTTCCCATTCTAAAGAAATCCTGCTCCCCTATCCAATTACGTAACCTTTAAGAAAATTATTAAGTTAGTGATCTTGTCTTTAAGGATTTTATTTGCAACAGCTCTTCAGATTCATTCTGCAGGTTTGACATTGTCAGGAAGCTTGGCAAGTGAGTTTCTGGATCAAAGGGTTTTTTAAGAGAGAGAGAAAGAGAGGGGGGGGGGGAGAGAAGAAAATCTATGACAATAGACTGCTTATTTTGTCCATGTACAGGAGAGCTTTTTCACTTACCGAATCCTCCTTAGATTATGAATGGAAGAGAAAGTCCTGCCCAGCTAGCAAAGAAAACACATTTCTTATCTATAGCATAGAATTCAAGTGACTCTTTTAAGTTAAGCAGCCATATGCTAGGAATCAGGAACTGTACTGTGTTTTTCACAAGGTGATTCTTCTCTTTTAATGTCTAAGGGCCCTTCCATACAGTCTTGTAACCCAGAATATCGAGGTAGAAAATCCCACAATATCTGCTTTGAACTGAGTTATCTGAGTTCACACTGCCATATATTCCAGTTCAACCCCAATAATGTGGGATTTTATTCAGCTGTGTAGAAGGGGCCTAAGTGTACATAAAACCCCAGTTCCAATCCAAATTAAATTCAGGACAGTGTTTCTCTTGATTTATTGTCGAAGGCTTTCATGGCTGGAATCACTAGGTTCTTGTGGGTTTTTTCGGGCTATAGAGCCATGTTCTAGAGGCATTTCTCCTGACGTTTCGCCTGCATCTATGGCAAGCATCCTCAGAGGTAGAGGTCTACCTCTGAGGATGCTTGCCATAGATGCAGGCGAAACGTCAGGAGAAATGCCTCTAGAACATGGCTCTATAGCCCGAAAAAACCCACAAGAACCTAGTTTCTCTTGATTGATTGCTGAACTACCAGTAATGAAAGAGAACATGGGATTTAAGTCCCATAAAATTAGCCCATACCTGCAAGGTACAATGTAATTGGAGCTGAAATGGATGCAAGTTTATTGGTTATAGCTGCTAGATGCTTGGTGCAAGTGTTGATCTACACATGAACTGGGCATGACCCCATCCAGCTTACTCACTGAGAAATCACAGAATGGCATGGGATAACATGGATGGTGGCCATTGCCTATCTCCTTATGCCAACCGGGAGTGAGGAGGGACATTCCTCATCAGGACATCTTGTTAAATACCTATCCTCAACAACCCCCATGCCTCACAGCTAATAAACAGAGATTTGAATAAATTTGGAATGTACTCTTGAAGACAGAGTTCAAGACAGAAATATAAACAAGTCATAGGTTCACCTTTGGGTTGCTATAACTCAAGACATCTTGAAGACACTTAATAACAACAGGAGTAGATATGCATACCTGTGGTTAGAAAACACAGTCATTACTTTCAGAGATAGGATTCATGTGGGTCTAGAAATGTTGATAGCCCAAAAGTCTTTGCATTCTTTCCTATTGTATCTGGAACACTCCTGATTCTCACTCCTGGTTTTACTTTTACTAGTAATCAATAGGTCAAGTAATAGGTCAAGAAATGTTGATAGCCCACAAGTCTTTGAATTTTTACCTATTGTATCTGGAACACTGCATGATTCTCACTCCTGGTTTTACTTTTACAAATAATCAATAGGTCAAGTAATTTTTTCTGGGATTGTGGAATCTGTGGTGACAGAAAAAAGCAAGAGAGCACATTTGATTATGTCCACATTTACATGTTGTCTGAAAAATATTAAACATTTATCTCAAAGATGAGCAATCAATTGTCCTAGAGATGTATGTCTCCACCTGCCTAATTTCAGAAGCAGACAGTTGTAATGTATCCCTCCACAAGCAAGCCTGCTTTTCAAGAAAATAAAGGAGGTTTTGCCCTTTGGGCTCTTGTTTCAGCGACAAATGGTTCTTCAAGGAAATATTGCTTTAAACAGAAGAAACATTTTCCATCTCTGTATTTCCTTTAATCTGGTAATGCCAGTGACACAATGTGTCACATGTTATCTGAAATATTACAGTATATCTTTGTGACAAGATGGGTTCCTTCTACACTGACCCGAGAAGCTGAGTTGGTTCCATTTTGCAGCCTGACAGGGGCTCTTTGCCATTTCAGCAGCAGTAGGGGGTCCCTTTGCCCAACAGCACTGAACACAGCTACCTCCCACCCCTCCCTCCAATATTGTGACTGATTGCAGCAACAACATAGACACCTGTGTTAAATGAACCTAGAAGGGAGAGGAATAATTTCCCTCTTTTCCCTCTTCCTGGCCTCCTTCACATGACATGAGGAAGGGATGGTAAAGACAGCCATCCTGTGTCTCTGGACCACCTGAGCCTGGGGAGTGCAGAATGACTGTTGAGACAGCTGCAGATGGTCCCATTTGGAACTGGCCCAGCTATTTCAATAGATCCTAATTCAGTGGAGAACCCAACTCCTGCTTCAGGAGGGTGGCTTTTCCCCTGAGTTTGCTTAACTTGGTGTGAAAGCTGTGTTAAGTAGCTTTATCGGAATTAATCAAGATCAACCTATGTGTGGCATTTAGTTGCTGTGGAGCTGATCAAATTCCACACTGACCTAAATGGTAAATATAGATGAGCCCAAAGTCAACCTGTCTGGACCCATTTTGGTGGCAGGAGGATATGGTGATAAGTTATAATTTAAATATTTTGTTAATTCATATTTGCATGCAAGAAAGAAACATGCATGCAAGAAAGAAATTTTGCTACAGTTTTCATGCAACATTGCCCCTCAATGCTATGAAAACACATAGAGATACATATTCTTCCATTTAAAAGAGGAACATGCATGAATAGTTAATCTTTCTCTAGAAATTATGTATTACTTTGTTTATGTCCCACCTTTCTTCCACAGGCTGAAATACGGCTTACAATAATTTAAAACAAAAAATATGTTAAAATCTTATTTTTCAAAACTTTAAAAACAATTAACAATTTTATATTAGAATGCACAGAGTTTAAAACAGTTTAAAACTCATTTCAAACATAATGTAAAACATATGAGATTATATTATCAAATAAATACTAAATAGAAAAGTAAATACTAAACTTCCTAAAGATATTCAGAATCTTGGAATTTTGTGGGTATTTTCAGTTTCATTTCAATAAATCAACAATTCCATGTCCAAAAATAAGGTCAGTACATTTTAAATGAAAACCAAACTTTTTTCAATGTGGAAATCAGGAAGAGGGGTCAGGATATAAATAAATTTATTATTATATGTTTCAAAAGCAGACAAAACATCAAATAATGATTTTTCCACCACTGTTACCCTTATAACTGTGTTTCCATGTCGAAATGTCTAGGTTATTTTTTTACTTTGACTCTCAATGAAGTCATTGTTGCTATACAGTGCCCAGTAAACACTGTGTTCTTTTCATACATAATCTCATAAACAATTAATCATATTACTACTAATAGCAATAATATATCCTGTGTATCATTTAACTATTACACAGAAGCACTGATTATAAACACGGCAATTTCAGCTAGTAACATATGAGAGACTGAACTTTATTTACAAGGAAAATAGACGAACAAAAATCTTTTACATGAGGGAACATTTTTGTTTTCAGAAATGACAGTCCCAAAAGCACTTTACCATCTGCTTTTCCAGAGCTTGTTGAGACAATTAGAAAAAAACCCCCTCTGAACTACAATGTTCAGAGATTCCATCATACATGGTCAGTTATAATCCAGCCTCTGCTAGTTGATCAGCTTGCTCCTAAACTTAGCAGGCAACAACACTTTTAAAAATATTTGAGGTCTGAAAACCCCATGGTCAGACTGTGTTCCCTTCCTTCCTTCCTTTCTTTTCTACTCAGCATTGTTCTATATTATTTCTCTTCTTCAAGAGATAGCCAATTTTCTGTTTACTTGTGTTTAAAAAAACACCAGGGACATCAACGACTCATGAGAGCTATCAACAGTTTTCATTTCTTCACCTTTTTCATGCTTCACTAAGTCCCTTTTGCAAACTGACTCTATGGAGATGATTCATCCTGGAACCCAGCAATTGTTATGCCCATTTTCAGTCCTTCATTACTATCATCAACCTGCCTGAACTCGATCAGGCCGATAGCAGAGTCTGTTGGGTGCTTCGGGGAGTTATTTCATTTCAGGTGGCTTGAAGGCAAGCTGGCAGTTTCTTGTCTGCTGTCAGGCTGATCTACCCATTTGAGAATTCTCCATTTAAGTGAGGTGACAGCGTGGGCATCATCTAGAATCCCTACATGGCAACTGCAGAATATTGATGGCTGCGCTGAATAATTGCATTTGAGCAATAGCTACCTGACTAACGTTTGTGTTTGGTTGTTCCTCTAAAAGTGATGGCAACCAGTGTTGTTTGGTGATGGTAATACTGTTATCATCATACTCTTTCTACCAAAAAGAGAAAATAAATATGAATTGCTAGATATGTTCCCCAAGCTGGTGCCTTCTAGGTAGTTTGGAAAACTAATTCCAAGAGGTCAACAATCCATTGTGGTCTCTTCAAACTCTGTGATTTTATGATTTAAAAATATCTGGAAGCAATAAACTGGAGGAAGATCAACACAGAAACTCTAGGGAACCCACCTGAAAACAACAACCCATCCCTGCTAGTTTCCCTCCTCCATCCAAGTGATATTCAGCAGCACATTGCTTTCTGAACATGCATATTCCTTTAAGCCTTCTTGGTAAATAAGCATTGCCAGTCCTACTCTTTAATGTTTCCTTCTTTTTAAATGCTATTTTGTCACATAGCATTAGTGAATAGCAAAAATCAGTAATTATACCAACACAATAAATTATGCTAACCTCTCACAATTTAGGAAATGTACTTTCTGGTCTATAAATCCCATAACAACCATCTGGACAGTTCCCCAACCTTGCCCCCCCCCCCATCTTCTCACTCATGTACACAATTTGAACATGTATAGCAGTGACACCATACATGAAACCACTAACTTAATAACTTATAAGGGACTGACCTTCATGGCACCTTCGTGTTTAAAAGATTCCCTGCTACAGACATTTGCATTGTACATGTGAATGCTGTGGGCCATAGCAAATAAGGACAGCTCCTCCTCTCACTCCTCCATTGATTAAATCAGTGGGTATAATTTATAAAAAGTGTTAATTACACAAGGCAAATTATATGTATGGAGGTTCATGACATTGCTATCATCCTGGAAATGTATTGGAAAGATGTCATGTATGTGAGTCAACTTAGATGAATAAGAAAGGATAATTCTGTTCATTTCACATTCTCGCTCTTTCCTTTCTGAAAACACAATATTCTGCTAGTTTAAACATTTTGCCTCTTTTCTTTCATGCTTTGTGTGCAGGAAGGTACTGGAGAAAGAAAAGCTTTAGGTCTCCAGTTACATTTGAGCATCGTTTCCATTTGATCATTAACAGAGATGTGTGCTGGCAATAAAGAAAGTTATGCTCCCTTTGAGCTTTATATCTCCATTCATCATTGTAGCAGCAGTTTCTATGGAGAACAGGCATATCTTTTTGCACCTTCACCCTGAAAAAAAGATTAACAGATGAAAATATAGCTTGTAGGAAATCACCCTGCTGATTGGGGAAAAGAGAGAGGAAAGGAACAAAACAGATCACCATGGCAGCCATAAAATAACCTGACAGTTTTTGCTACTTTTATTAAAGGGAGAATTTAGAACTGCTACAAAATACATAAACTCAGTATCCCAGGGACTATGTATTTCTTTCTCTCTAAAATGGCAGTTATCTAAGTTTACTCACACAATAACTTGCTAAGGAAACTCTCTTGTAACTTAGTAGGGAACATAACTCGGTGGTAGTGGGACAGAACATACAGTATTTGAGCTACCATAGCATCTGCTTTGATGTTTTCTCAAAAATAGCAAGGTATCAAAACAAAGAGCACTACATTTTATTTCAAATTTATCTGGGTAAACAATTTACAATGAAGAACTTGCTTAGATATAATAAGATACTTCCAGAAGACAGCTCATTCTGTTCTACTTTGTTTCCATAGAACTGAGATCTTTAAAAGTACATCTTTCTCTCCAGTTATTTCATAGTCTCCTTTGATGTATTCACTTTCTTTCACAGCAAACAGCAAGGCACAAAACATGGTCTTTGGCAATATCCTAATGCATACATTAATCCGAGATATACCGATTAGGTCATTTCATATGAGAATTCATAAAGGTCTAATCCATGAAGCATCTGTAGGCTTAGGCGTTCAGCTTAGAGCCTTTCTCCACTTTCCACTTTGTCACAGTATAAAATGGAAGAAGGAGAATATGCAAAAAAATTGCATGTATTGGGTTATATAGAGAGCAGCCGCACAATTAGATTAAGAAAAATGTGCATTACAGCAAGGAATATGTTCACAGGGAGAAATGTGCATTTTTCATTTCCATGATATCGACAGCTGATTCCCTAGAATAGTTATTTTTCCCATCTATATTAGATATTTATTTAAAACATTGACAGTATTGCTAAGAAAAATCATTGTTCAACTGATCTGATACAGCATACCTGCAGAAATGTGATATCTCTTAAGCAGAATAATCAAATTGGCAAGGCAGAACTTGAACAACAATCAATCCCAAGCTCACATATAGATACATAGCCAAGAAAGAAACAAGCAATATGTGTGTTGCATCTTTCTGTTTTTCCTGCTGGGAAGGATTTGTGTTGATAGTATCTACATAGTTAAGGATCTGCACTGGAAAGAAAACAAACTCAGTTGCTTGTCCCAACTAGAGTAGAGCCATTCAATTCATCGCTGAGTGACAAATCAAATGAGTTTTTAAAAATATGTTATCTTCATGATTAATCAAAATAATGTATATATAAAGCATGGAATGCAATCCTAAATGGGTTGAAGGGACATAAGAATACATTATAAATATTTCAAAGGGCTTGTCTGCAAGAATTTTTTTTAAATGAATTTATCATTGGAATTCTATAATCTGTACTTACAATCCCATTTTAGTCATGCTAAAATCATGTGCCAAAACTAATCAAAACTAAAGAAGCCTGTGCTTCTTAAGTTTTGATTTTTTTTGGATTGGTTAGTAATACAGTCAAAAAGTCATAGAGCAACCAAGCCCTGCAAAGACATGAAGCCAAACATATTGGCATGCCTCTCTTCCCATCAGGGCTTGGGGGGGGGGGGGGTGGAGGAGGAAGAGGGAGAGCTGCAGACATTTTGGTATTAAATCTTCCTGTGTCTCCAATTCCACCTCATTCTGGCTCCAGAGAGCAAAGGGAGAGGAGCCAGAGGACAGAGCAAGGCAGGGCAGGGCAGGCAGGCAGGCAGAAAGAACAAAGAAAAAAAAAGAGAAACAGGGCTTCTCCATCTTTAGGGGTGCTGTGCTTGGGAAAGGGAGAAGAAGATTTTTGGAAGACACAGAACTGCTATATTTTTGGGGCCGGATGCTGCGCTGGGGAAAGAGAGATATGATTTTCTAGGATTTTTATTCCTGCTTTTGGAAATCTAATAGGAAGGCTGACTGTCTGCTCCTATCTCATTCCAGCATACTAGTTTTGGAAATATTCTAGGGAGAGGAAGGTGTTGTTGTTGTTGCTATGTGTGTGTGTTTTCTGCATTTAGAAAACCACACCAAGTCAATGTTTTAATTTTAGGGGGACAAGGCCCTGCCTTTTCTAGAGCTTGAGTGATCTCTGAAATTTTCCCACTTGCACAATTACTATTATGTAATAGTAATGAAATTTTGTTACTCTTATTATAGTAACAAAATTTTCATTAATGATACTTTTGAAAAACTTTAGAAATGAAATGCCGCATCCTCCAGTTTTGTAATGACTTTTGAAACTTTTTTTATTGATCGTGCATGCCTAGTAAGTATCCCAAATCCTTTCCCCTTAACCTGACTTTATTCAGCTTTAGGCAATGTTGGGAAATATCTCAGAGTTTGCAGGAAACTCCAGATTAGCTGTGAGTTTTGCAAACATCTGGATGGCTGAATCAAGTTTGTTTCATCCAGATCAATTGTTTAAATACCATTATCCTTTCCCTGTGCTGAGCAGTGCAGGGAAAGGGATGGCTTGTCATCAGTACCATTTCCCATCAGCCACAGAACTCCTTGTGAGTAACTGGTTGTTGCAGTTTCATCTGCTGATGTCAGGATGAGGTGACATTGTAATCAGAAAGAAAAAAGGATTGCTTTAACATTCTCCTTACTAATCATGCAGACTTCCCATTATGATATCAGCAGATAGGACAGGTGGTGATCAGATGCTTGCAGGGAGCTCTGTGACTAACAAGGAGGAGTGCTGGTGACATGGGGGTGGTCTAACAAGGGGGTGGGCTGCATCATTTAAATGCATTGACCCAGATTCAGCAGGTACATGTGGCTCCAGGGCAAACTTGGTGCACAAATACCCTGAACTTGATCCATGGACACCAGAGGTTCTCAACCTGTGGGTCCCCAGCTGTTTTGGCCTACAACTCCCAGAAATCCCAGCCAGTTTACCAGCTGTTAGGATTTCTGGGAATTGAAGGCCAAAACATCTGGGGACCCACAGGTTGAGAACCACTGATGTAGACAGTCAAAGTTATTGAAGAAGTCCCAAAATGCACCCAAAAATTGCCAGATAAAACAAGGACCATCTTTCTTATTTTGCAGAACATGGGGATTCTGATACTTTAAGGGTTTTTGTTGGGGTTTTTTTTTTTTTTGCAAGAAGGGTGAATAAAAAAAGAGCTATAAGGCAGCAAATATAAATTACAATGTTAAGCACCTAAAGACCATAGAAATAATTAACTTTTGCAAAAGAAAGTTCTTTAGTTAAAAATATTCAGGCAGAAATTCAAAGCCCAGCACCTACGCACATGTAACTCGGTGCACTAACATGTCATTCTGAACAAAAGCACATGAAAAGCCATGCATAATTGATTTTTAAAGCAACTCAGAATCTATTTCCATTGTAAGTGGGGAACAAAGAATGGTCAGAAGAAAGTAAAGGAAAATGTGACTCGCTTTGCTTCACAATTTGTTGCCTTCCTCCCACATGATACCTATGTACTGGTTAATTTTAGACTGTTCAATCACCCGCCTCAGTTTGTTCTCCTCTATGAACTCAAGATAATGGATAAATGCCCACTGCTCCAAAACTGAGAGAGATGTTCGTGTGATGTGGAAATTCCAGAAAGTGGCATGAATTGATGTCAGGTGTTGGTTCTGGCAAGAGTCCAGAAGAAACCTAAGTGGGCCATGATTATTAGGTATTTGCATCTATGTCAATGCCCTGGTGGATCTGCTTTGCTTTCTACTCTGAACAGAATTCCTCAAATAGTTTAAGGCTATTAGATACTCTTTTAAAATCTGGATTAAAACTCTGAATAAATTCACTAACCCATTGACATGAATGCCACCAGCATCTGCTGGCATTAAAAGCATTGAGTAAAGAATCATAGTTCGTTGGTAGAACATGTAGTTTCCAACCTGAAATATTATGTCGGAAAGCAGACAAAGTATTCAGAGTGTTATGGAATGGATTACACTCAATACTGAGCATAAAAGGAAAGGTTTCAGTGGTGGCCAGGAGTGCATATGTTCAGTTGAGGATTGTGTTTTACCTATTCATTTGTTAATATCCAAGCTGACCACAGCAACATATATCATTTGGTAGACAGTAGGATGTGATCCATGGTACTGCATTCAGAAATCTCAGCTCTTCTAAAGACCTGCAGCCTGATTGCTAATCAGGGGTGGCTATAGGAAGCATACAGCTCCTTTACTGCAACAGATCCACGGCTGTTGGTCTGCATTTGGACAACACTCAAAGTGCTGGTTATCTCCTAAAAAGCTCTATACAGCTACTGTCTACATATTAGAATGATTGTCTCTCCCTATATCAGCCTGCTATATCTTGCCATTATCTAGAGGAGCCTTTTTTCTGTCCCACACATGTACATCTGATGGAAACACAGGATAGTTTTCCCAGTGGCTGCTACTGGGCTTTGGAGTCTCTTTCCTAGAGATCAGAACCCTCCCTGTTATCTTTTCAAAGGAAAGTGTTCCAAAAAATAGTTTAAGGCTGAGTGCAGAGGGAGAACTGGCCTTTCATGGAGTATGCCATTGTTTATATTTGTTGTTTTATTGAAGAGACTGACTTTTATATGCTTTTAATTCGACAGAAAGTGATTCTATATTCAAATTGCTCAGTCTGCCCAGCAAGTTGATTAAAGCATTTGACCATATTTATCAGGAAAGTTCTGTTTTAAGCCCCCGCCCACAGGACATTAGTGTGGTAGCTGCTTGACATTTCTTGTGTTTGGTTGAAAAAATTGACTAAAGGGCAGATAATTGGCCTGATATCAATCTTGGGACAATCAGTCTGGTTTCATTTAACAGTCCTACATGGGCATTTAGAAAAGAACAACAAGTGAAAAATATGCTGCTATGATTGCATTATATGCACACAGAGAGAGAGAGAAAGAGAGAGAGTTGCCTCTTCATTTTAAAAAAAACATACTTTAAGACTGGAGCTGATTCTCCTGAGAACTACTAAATTCCACTGGACAATTTTTCACTGGCTCTCCTGAGAGCTATTAAACTCTTCTGGACTTTTACACAGACATCTATAGGATTACACTTTTAAGCTTGTTATTAACATTTATATTTTACTGTTACTCTGCAAAGCTTTCCCCCTTTAAAGATAGATTTTTCTAAGAAAATGACTCTGACTTATAGAATTATAAAATCATAGAGTTGGAAGAGACCTCATAGGCCATCCAGTCCAACCCCCTGCCAAAAAGCAGGAATATTGCATTCAAATCACCCCTGACAGATAGCCATCCAGCCTCTGTTTAAAGGCTTCAAAAGAAGGAGCCTCCACCACACTCTGGGGCAGAGAGTTCCATTGCTGAACGGCTCTCACAGTCAGGAAGTTCTTTAAATAATGTTCTTTGTTACTGTTATTTCTTGTCAAGTTAGCTTCAACTTAAGAGTGATTATATGAATAAGAGACCTCCTGCACAACCTATGCAACTCAACCATGTGTAATTTTTATTCAGAATAAGTTCACAATTATAGCATTTTCTGCACAGAAAACTAAATACTTTTCCAAACAGAAAATGCTATTTCTGAGCAGAAAATTCTGTTTTCTGCGCAAAGCAAGCTGACCCTGCTTAGCTTGCAATGCACAGGAATGTTCAGTGTATATCCCAAGGTTTGTTTTTTTATGCTTTAAACTGATATTGTCCCACTTTTGTACAGCTGGGCACACTAGAGCATCCTGGGGCTTCAGGACAATGAGGACAGTGTGGTGGGTCAATCTCACCCTTATCTTCTGTCCAGGCTAGACACTTGTTCCATTACCTTTCCTTGTACCCACCATCACATTGTGTCCATGTCACTCCCTCCCTCCACTTCTTGCTGGCCACCTCTAAGCCTCTGGCTATTGTGAGCACCTATGCTAATGCCAGAATAGACTAACCACGAAGAAGTGGAGATTGCTTCTTTTTTCTTGTTGCTCTCTCTCACACACCCTATTCTGACATTAGCACAGGTGCCTGCAACAGGCAGAGCCCTGTGGTCCATGGAGAGTGTCATCAATTACATGAAGGAGGTAACAGCTGAGTGAAGCAGATGTACTTTGAGGAAACCTAGACAATGGCCCCAGATTCAGCATAAATGTTGAATCCAGAGCTGATTTCTACTGAGCTAAATTGACTGATATACATAGCTGAGATTTTAGTATATTAAGTGGAATAGGATTGTCCGAATTCACCTATTGCTCAAGCCATAGTTCAATTAAAATTGAGTTTAATGCCATTCCAAAACTTTAAAAATCTGTAACAGAAATGATGCAGGAATGATTGCTTAAGCACATGGACCATCGCGGGGAAAAGATAATCAAGCTTTGACTCCAGCCATTAGGTATGAGTGTATTATTACACTAGAGGGCAGTAACGCACTTGTTGACTCTTCATTAAAATTACCAATGTCTATATGTTCTTTTTTACTCTTTTTGCTAAGTATAAGTAGCATTGTCATCACTGTCAGCAAGAAGTTCCCCAAGAAACCTCATGCGAATTTCCCAAAGGAAATTTGAATTGATGGTGATAAAAAATCCTCTCTTTTTAACGGATTTGGCCATTAAAATGAAGTTTTTTTCTTTATAATATCTTCCTTCACAAAATATTGTGCCAGACAGCAGCTTTCCTGAAGCTGTTAAAACATTCCTTTTAATGAAGCACATTTAAAATATTTTGGAGGGCACTGTATGACCAGAGGGCAGTATTTTGATGAAACAAAGTATGATAAATTTGCTTTCAAAGTATTAACATAAATCTTACAGCAACAAGGTATTTAGTACACTGTCTGTCTTCCCCTAATTATTTGTTATGACTTTGTCCTTGGATGGTAAACAACTCTTTAAAAAGCACATGGTGTGCTGACTGCATAAGCAGCCATGACCTCTCTTTGAATCAAATATTCATCAGGGAAAGCATAGATCCCTATTTTGTCAAATTATTTTAACACATTTTTATGGCTGTATTCTCTAACCAGACGTGTTGTGTTCTTTTATCTTTGCAGTCTGTACATTGTGTTGAGAATAATATCTTCACTCATTCTTTTCAAATCTCTAAATTTTTCATAAAACTATTAACAGCCCCATAATGTAATGATAAAATTGGTATTGCTGGATCCACTGCTTGGTATCATCTATGTTCCCATTTAATAGCTTTGTTGAGTCAGTTCTCCATTCAACAGACACTCAAAGCCTCTGGAACATCATCCGAATCTTTTGAGATGTACAGTGGTTCCAAGACAAATTGTTGATATGGGAAAGCAGAGGATTTTACAAACATTGTCCTTTATACCTTTCAGTTGACAACCACAAAGCAGTGAATCTGGATTTCAAAAGTAAATCTTAATTAAGATTACTTTTGTAAATATAAGGACCTTATCACATTGGGGCTTTTTGCCCCTTTGAAGCCCTTTGGGGATGGGACAGGCCCTGCTCCATTTACCCTTCAAGTGCCAAGGGAGCATTGCAAGATGCTTCCTTGGCAACTACAGAAAGGTACATGTGTCTTGAGTAGCTTCAATGGAGCTACCCACATTTCTTTTTGCCCTTTCCTTAATCTGATGTGCATGATTGCCATTTTGCTGACAACTGCCAATGTAATGAAACAGGGCCAGGGACTGTGTGAAGAAGTCCTAAGATGGGTATAAAGTATTTAGAAGAACATAACACTCATATTAGATATTGCTTCAGCATTGTAATTAAAATATAGTGTAGGCACAAGTTTTCCACTTCATTTGCTATTTAGAAGAGCTAAAGATCATATGCTTACAAAATTCAAATTTGTCCAGAGTGGATCTGTTTTTCTTAGACTAAGGTGTGAATCAGAACTTAATAATTCCTAGACTTTGACATTTCTCTGACGTTCTGGCAGAGCTTTAAATTTAAAACATTTTATCAAAATGAATTTTAAATGCACATTTTCCACTATAATTAAAACATCTAGAAAATATATTTGATAACATCTACTTAAACACATATTTAAATTTTTAAAATCTTCACATATTTTTAAGTCAGAAACCATTTATTGGTGAACATTCCAATTCATTCATGAACATGGGTTTGGTTCATAGCATTTGATATGTTTTAAAATGGTGTAACAACATGTATAGGCCTCAGAAGCAAAAGCAGAACAAGCAGAGTGATGAAGTTTGAAGGAGAATCAGGCAAAAAGGAGAAGGAGCTACTCGCAGGATGAGGATGAGGCAAAGAACAGATGGTAGACCCCATAAGAGCTCTCTAGGAACTTACCCTCAGTGAAGCACACTGTTTATAGTAAAGTCAGAGGAGTTGTTTAATTATATAATGGCATCACATGAAACATATGGTAATGTGAATGCCATACACAAAAAAACTGTTCTGCTTGTATTGATATGGGGATCTTACACTGCTGTAGAAATATGTTTCATTTTCACTGCCATGGCTGCATCCTATGAAAACCTGTAGTTTGCAATTTGGTATGGCACCAGAACTCTCTAGCCCAGAACTTTAAATGCCTCTCCCTAAAGTGCATATACCCAGTTTCCATAGGATGTTGCCATAGCAATTAAAGTGAAACCACAGCACTATAATCATATAAAGGCCCACTTTGACTATAACATTTACACTAAATTGTCATTATTATTTTTTAAGCCCAACTAAATTAATAAAATTCTCAGATCCTGTAAAAGGTAAGCTGATTTATCTAAGTCACTTTAAATTCAGATTCATTTCTTCCAAAGAAGTTCCAAAATTACCAAACAAATATTATGAGTGAATAATAGTATCCAGCGTAGTACTTCAAGATACGGAGGATCCTCTTGCATTTTCAGATGTGCTAGCAATCCAGGAGTGACCTACAGTTCACAAAGTGGTGTAGAAGATACATTCTGCAATGTCACACTTGCATATTTGTCCTCTTGTGACACCTCTTCTAATCTTTCAGAGCAACTTTTAAGGGAGTGCATGCATTGAATTCAAGAGGAGTATGGAATCAGGGCAAATCACCTTCCATTTTGATACTCATAGAAAATGATTTAATGCAATGCAATTAAAAAACACTTTTAGTTGGAAGTAGTTTAATTTATTATGTACATCCCATAGAATGCATTTGACACTTTTCACATTTTGCTGAAATATTGCACCCCCGCCATGCTGTCTGAGTATACTGTTGCTGTAGCAAACACATAACAATTCAACCTGCACTTAGGGTAAGCTCTGCTGGAACTCACCCAGAAATACACTGGAAGAGGCATTATCTTCTCACAAATATTCTTTGTGTTGTGGATAGAAAACAATGTTTAATGGACCATTTTAGTTATACATCTGTTCATTTGTTTTTAAAAGGAGGATGGGTGTGACATGAAATTAATATGTGCCTCATACTAATTTCTATTGATAGAGATGGTTTCTAAAGGGTAGAGCTAGTTTTAGAAATGAAAAAGACCAGCAGGTGAGGAGGAGGATTTTACTGGAGAAGAAAGAGACCCAAGGGAAGAAGTTGGAGGAAAAGTCTATGCTTTCTTGAACCAGAAGCCATTGCCAAATAGCAGCATCTGTCATCTTCTAAATCTGCGTCACTGTCTTCTTGGATAGAACCCATCTGTCTAAGCTGCTGGGGAAATCCATGATATAACATTTGTATGGCTACATAATAATAATTTGGGAGGTTTTTAGAACATTTTGTGATGCCCAGAAGCTATGCCTGAAATGGCAGCACTAAGTAGGACATTTTAATCAGGAATATAAAGAGAGGTGGGCGGGATAAATTCCAGATCCTGAGACAAGTAGGAGTGGGATTTACAAGCCTAAAAAGAATGTAAGATGCATAGTAACATCAAAGGCCTATTTTAGTACTTCAAAATCTGCAGTTTGGCTAGTTTGAACATGGTTTTAAAGACTATTATTATTAGTTCTCTCAGAAGAACTGTTGCTATTATTTTTCTTTTTTAAAAGTCACCTATTGAGTTATGGCAACTCCATGAATTTCATAGGGTTTTCTTAGGCAATGAATGGTTTTGCCACTTCCTTCCTCTGAAAGAAAGCCTATAGCACCATGGCACCATGAAATATAGTGGTAGGTGGCAAAATATAACAACTCATACATTAATTTCCATAATTAGAATTTGAAATGAAACAATATAACATTAAATATGCATACATATAATGGTTTGCATAATATCCAACTTAGATGTCTGGATTTGAGGAACTGGAATATAGAAATCTTAGCTTATCTGATTTAGCATTATATCCATACCATGGTCAAACAGTTGCCAGTGTTTTGCTGAAAACCAATACATGACTAAGCATATTTCTTTTTCTAAGCTAAAATAACTAGATTGCAATCTTAGAGAAGAGCTATTCTTGCACTCCATCTTATGCCAAATATTTAATAGCAGAATTGGAGTGTTAAATGTAAATAGTTCCATTGAGAAGCATTTCATTATCATCAACACTTTTCATTCTTAAAATTGATTTACTAAGTCATTAATCCCTGGTGCAAGATATCAATGAAAAGTATCCCTCATGAAGACTGGTCAGTCCCAGTATATTGATTAACTGCATCTCATTGTATATCATTGCCTCTTTCCTCTTATTTTAATTCAGCCAGGCTGCTTACTGGAGTGGCATACAGGGAGCATACAACCCCCATTATGTCAGTTCCACTGGCTACCAGTCTGCTACCAAACACAATTCAAATTGCTAGCCTTGGCTGATAAAACCCTAAATGGTTCCAGCCCAGTTTGCCTGTCCGAACGTATCTCCATTTACGAACCAGCTCTGGCTTTAAGATTTGCCAGGGAGGCCCTGATCTCGGTTCCACCTCCTTTGTAGGTGCAAATGGTGGGGACAAGAAACAGGGCCTTCTCGATGTTGGTCCCTCTACTATGGAACTCCCTCCCCAGTGATATTAGATCAGCCTCCTCTCCCCTGGTCTTTAGGAAAAGTAAAGTTAAAACCCGGCTGTGGCATCAGGCATTTGGGAAGTAGCATAATTATAGTGCAATATACTTTCATGAACTGACTTAAGAATCGCTTGGACAATGACAACAGGATTAGTGCAATGTTCTAACATGTTAGAAGAAAGTGCAAAAGCTGGGTTGCAGTTAAACATTAAAAAAAGCCAAGATTATAGCAACCAGACTGATTGATAACTGGGAAATAGAGGGAGCAAACGTGGAGGCAGTGACAGACTTTGTATTTCTAGATGCAAAGATTACTGCAGACGCATGCTTCAGCCAGGAAATCTGAGAGCAATGATCAATCTCAATAAAATAGTTAAGAGTAGAGACATCATACTCGCAATGAAAATCCACATAGTTAAATAAATGGTAATCCCCATAGTAACCTATGGATGCAAGAGCTGGACCATAAGGAGGGTTGAGTGAAGGAATATAGATGCTTTTGAACTGTGATGGCGCGAGTGGCGCCACCTATGTGTAGAGAGCTGGACAGGAGGAATGTGACTTGGTTCTCTTGGACATCTCAGCGGCTTTCGATACCATCGATCATGGTATCCTTCTGGGTCGACTCTCTGCGATTGGTCTCAGGGGCACAGTTTTGTTGTGGCTCCAGTCCTTCCTGGAGGGACGATCCCAGATGGTGAAGCTGGGAGATGCCTGCTCGGACCCCTGGCCTTTGACCTGTGGGGTCCTGCAAGGCTCTATTCTGTCTCCCATGCTTTTTAACATTTACATGAAACCACTGGGAGAGGTCATCCGGAGTTTTGGAGTTAGGTGCCACCTCTATGCAGATGACACACAACTCTATTACTCATTTCCACCTAACTCCAAGAAGGCCTCTCGGGTGCTGGACGAGTGCCTGGCTGCTGTGTCTATCTAGATGAGGACGAACAAGCTGAAGATCAATCCCAACAAGACAGAGGTCCTCCTGGTCGATCGTAAACCTGATTGAGGTATAGGGTGGCAACCTGTGTTGGATGGGGTTACACTCCCCCTGAAGCCACAGGTCCGCAGTTTGGGAGTCCTCTTGGATTCATCGCTTACGCTTGAGGCTCAGGTGACGGTGGTGTCCAGGAGGGCTTTTGCACAATTGAGACTCGTGCGCCAACTGCGACTGTACCTCGCAAAGGCTGATCTGGCCGGGGTGGTCCATGCCTTGGTCACCTCTAGGTTGGACTACTGTAATGCGCTCTAGGTGGGGCTGCCCTTGAAAACGGATCAGAAGTTCCAACTGGTCCAATGAGCAGCGGCCAGGATGTTAACTGGTGCTCCTTACAGAGAGAGGTCAACCCTCCTGTTTAAGGAGCTCCACTGGCTGCCGTTTATTTTCCAAGCCCAATATAAGGTGCAGGTGCTTACCCACAAAGCCCTAAACGGTTTGGGACCACCCTACCTGCATGACCGCATCTCTGTTTATGAACCCACGCACTCACTTCGCTCATCCAGAGAGGCCCTGCTCATGATTCCGCCTGCATCGCGCCTTTTCTGTGGTGGCCCCCCGACTCTGGAACACCCTCCCCAAAGATCTTAGACAGGCCCCTACATTGGCAGTCTTTAGAAAGAACTTGAAGACCTGGCTGTTCTGATGTGCCTTTCCAGAATAGGAAAACTCAAATAACAAGTCCCAGGAGCACTTTATTAGAATTAAGATTGCTGCACACTGCACACTGCACTTACCCTATAATCCTTACATATCACCTGTCACATCAGCACTTTTAATTTTGTACCCATTACTCTGGCCCGGCCCATTTTTATTGTGTCTTGGTGTATTGTTTATTGCTTGTTGTTTAATATTGCTTTAATTGTTTTTAATTTGCTTTAGGTTTTGTATTGTTATGTTGTGTTTTGAGGCCTTGGCCTTTGTAAGCCGCATCAAGTCCTTCGGGAGATGCTAGCAGGATACAAATAAAGTTAATAATAATAATAATAATAATAATAATAACTGTTAGTTGCAAGATGTAAAATATTGTATCATGCTTAATCCTGCCTTTTTACCCTGCTTATGTATAGTTGGATTGATTGGTTATTTATAGCTGTCAATCAATGTTGTTTGCACCAGTTGAATTGCTTTCTCAGCTCAATTGTTTGGCTCCACCTCTTCCTGGAGGAGGGGAGTGCTTCCCTCTTTTTCATTCTGCCATCAGAGTTTCTATCAGATGGATGTGAGTAAGAGACTTGGCTCTAATAGCCCCTGATTAAATTACCTCCCAGCACCAATTCTGAGGTTTTTTACCCTTGAGACTTATGCTTCATGTTCAGACCAACCTGAACAACGTTGGAAGTCTCAAACGCCTTCAAACCAGTTCTTTTGGCATCAGAGGAAGATCCTGAGTCTTCAAACATAGGCCATTTGAACTGGGGTTGTGGATTGCTCCAGCATTCACAGCCATTGAGGAAAGAGGAAACTTGGAAAAGCTTCTCAGCTTCAAACTCCTTGGACCCAGGATTAACTGAGACTGTAACGTATATTTTCCTTTACCCCTCTGAAGTTTCCAGCTCATTGCTTTAAAGAAATAACTCTTTGTGATCAATAAATCTTATTTTGAGTTATTTACAGTGTTTTGGGTGTTTGGGAGTTCCAGTTTCCTAAAGGAGGGCAAGAAGCAATCCCCTGGGGAAAGATGGCACGTCCATGCCTCTTTCACTAAGAGCTATAGCTCCCAGGCGCGACGGCACATGAACTGTGGTGTCGGAGGAAAATTCTGAGAGTGCCTTGGAATGTGAGAAGATCAAACCAGTCCATACTCCAGGAAAATAAAGCTTGACTGCTCACTGGAGGGAAGTATATTAGAGGCAAAGATGAAGTACTTTGGCCACATAATAAGACAGGAAAGCTTGGAACAGATAATGATGCAGGGGGAAATAGAAGGAATAAGGAAGAGGGCTGACCAAGGGCAAGATGGATGGATGTTATCCTTGAAGTGACTAACGACTTTGAAGGAGCTGGGGGTGGCAACAGCCGACAGGGGGTCACGAAGTGTCGGAAGCAACTGAATGAATAAACAACAAAAATGTGTTATGTATTGTTGCTTTTCTGTAATTGTGGCATTGAATAACTGCCAAAATTGGAAGCCACTCAGAGTCTCCCCTTGGGGTGAGATAGAGCAGGATAAAAATATAGTAAGTAAATAAATAAATAACCCAAGAAACTGGCGAACCACATAAGCATCTTGTCCAGAAAAGAGAAATTTGGAATGGGGTGATGGCTCCCATATATCTTTTGTTTAAGGGAGTTTCTCTTCAGGAGAGTGTATATCACAATTTCCTTCACATCACAGATAGTTGTATTTTCCCATCTAACCATGGCTATCCACATGGAAGCCTGCTTCACTGTGCACATAGTTCTTGCTAGATTAGGAATATTATTATATTAATCAGAGTAAGTCTTCATTGCTAGTCACAAATCAAAGCCTTGGCAGGCATACATTTTGTAACACGTTATTGATGTCATTCTCCACAAAGCTTTAAAAACAATGACACGTTCTGATGCGTCAGCCCCTGGAAAAATGCATTAAAAATAAACCAGCTATGTTCAAAAATGCATCTCTTCATCTGCTCTGCTTATATTCCTGGAAAATGGTACTGTTGCCAGCATACTGCTGCCAAACCTAAAATCCCTAAAGCGATGCAATTAGGAAACTTCAGAGAGGAAGCTCAGGGGCACTCTTTTGCATAAGATTTCAGATCACTGGTGTTTGCAACTGTTATTCCATTTAATTCTCTATCTGTAGAAAACAGTTTAAGCATGATAAATTATACCAGCAGAGATGTTTTGCTTTTGTGATCGGTGAGCCTAATAAGTGGAGTGGAAAGTTCATGTGTATATTGACATCTAAATCTGAGACTGAGTAATGCTGAGAGCCAAAGTGCCCAAAACAAAAACAAAAACAAATCAGATCTTTAAAAAGCCAGCTTGTGGCACTCTTTCTATGTAAATCAAGGCTACAAACTTTTATTTGGTGATGTCCTAGATATCAGATTCTCAAACTTGCAGGATTATGATAAATTAATGTAAGAAAATTTGATTGTATCCCCGCTTCCCCCTGAAGATTACTTGCCAATATGCACCCCCAAAAGAATTGAGAGGATAATCTGCTAGTACTCAGTCCTGCACAATACAGGATGGGACATGGGAGTCTCTTCCATGAGAAGAATTGGGTTTAAATGCTTAGGTGTCATACATTTACTCTTTCTTGTGGTTTTTAGGCCACTTTTTTTTACTTCTGCCACTTTGTGTGTGAAAACTGGTGTTTTTTCCTAAAATGTCTCATGTTTTATACCTTCAAATTACCATAAAATCATAGGCTTAGAAGGTAGAAGATCATCTAGACCAGTGGTTCTCAACCTGTGGGTCCCCAAGTGTTTTGGTCTACAACTCCCAGATATCTCAGCCAGTTTACCAGCTGTTAGGATTTCTGGGAGTTGAAGGCCATTTGGGGGAGGAGGGAGGTATGTGAGTATCTCCTTTCATATATGACTACCACTGTATGCAAATTGTCAGAATAGTCAGCAAGCTCATAATAATCACAATTAAGATTAAGGAACTACTTTTTTAAATTTATTCAACCCAGTATAAAAAGAACACTTGCATGATACTCAGAGCCTGGAAAAAATACTTTTTTAAAAAAACTACTGTTCACACCAGTATGGGCACTGTATCTATGAAGATGACACTGGTTTTATTTGCTGTGACCCACCTAGAGGGGTAGGGAGACGCAAGTAAAAAATAAAATACTCATCATCATCATCATCTATTGTTATGCTTGGTTTCTGTATGAATAACAGTCCTCTGAGCACAGATATATCTAGGAGATAAAGAATTACTGTCTGCCCTAAAATGATGTAATATTATCTGTGTAGTATACACTATAGCATCATGTGCGAGGGCTGCATTCATTATGTATTTCTTTAAAGATCAGACTGAGGAAAGGTCAGGAAGCAGTCATCAGAGACAATAAAAAGGTATTTCATGTGTTGTCCTACAGAGCATCCATATGGTATAATCATTGCAGGATGAACATTGCTCTCAAATCTCTTTGTTCAGCAATTCTGCCTTTATGAAAGGCTTCTGTGTTCGCAAATCATACAGCGGGGAGCATCACAGTCATTAAATTGGTTTTGAAATGATAAGCAGTGGAATATGTCATTTTATAAAATATTCCTTGGTTTCCAAGAAACGGAAAGTTCTGCCTTCTGCAGCATGTAGATCAATGAATATGAATCTACATCTATGTTGTTGTTAGATGTGAAATGATGGGTGCATTGGAAACACTGAGTCAGTACATTCAGTTTGAAAAACTGGCTATTTAAAAGTTAACTTTTGCTTGAATTTGCCCAACTGAATGCTTAGACACAGCTCTCTGTGGCTGTTATTTCCATGTTATATATTAAAAAAAAAATAGTATTGCTCTGCTTCTTTGCAGAGGAATTAATTTTCAGCTATGGCAAAACAAGGGCATCTTGGGACAATAAAGAGAGAGTTGTGCTGGTCCCTCCAAGAACCTCATTAAATTAGCAAAATTACCCATCTCAGAAGACTTTGTTGATGCAACCAGCCTGACGGATCCCATCCAGTGGGGTTCCATGATAGCTGCATTGGCTAAGTGTTCTATGGAGGGGAATTCTGAACATGGGAGACTACCCATGTTCAGATAAGAAATCATGGGGACAGCATGGGAGCATGCCAGGAAAGTATGCTTTCCAGCATGCAATTGATGCGATGCAGGGTCCTGGGAGACAAATTTGTCCCGCTGACCCACAATTTGTTTCACTGCCTACGGATCCCCCCACAGTCTACTGCATCAATGTGATGAGGTCCCTAAGCAGAATGAGCCAGAGAGCTATGGGTCGTATGAGCTAAAATATGCCTAGCATACACCATAATGAATCAAAATCTATCCCATCCTTAGACTGTTGGAAGTAACCCTAGTTTACCCTTTACCTGTCCTAATTTTGTGCTAGCTTTGTGGTTGTGTGCCAAGGCTAGCAGAGGTTTGAATCCGATCTAACCCAATTCCTTCCTCATCCTGTCCCTTCTCTGCTCTCTTTTTTGGAGTCTTCTGTTAGCAAAATTTAGTCAGTGGAGCAGTTCTGCAGGCTCTACGCTTGGCAGTTCTCTGAAATTAGCTGAAAAGACCAGTGACTCATCTTAACCTCCTACAGTCGGCACAGCTTTGAGTCAGGACTGTACTGATCATGAGCTAAATTTTGAGTGAAAGCAACATATCTCCCCAGAGAACCAACCACTTAGTGCCAGATTCCAAAGGCATTTTGTATTTGGTTTGTTGTAAAGCAGATGAAAATCCCTGCTGAAATTAAAGCAGAATTTCAAAAGCTATTTGTGAAATTATGGTGCAATCGGGGAGTTAATTGCAAAAAAAAAAAAAACCCCAACAGCACTGTGTGCATCTGAGTCTTTGAATCATAAGCAGACAGTGGGTTACTGGTTTATTTTCACTCAAAGAGTGGAGAACAATATTGATTGTATTACTTGGGATATAAACCGAATTGAAGCTATTTCTGTAGTGAACTCTAATGGACAACTATCTTTTAATGAAATGTAAATGTTAAATGTTAATACATTTTAAATGTTAATGAATGTCAAGTGATTTCTACCTCTATAAATCATTGAGTTGCTTTTTAAATTGTATATATAACTGATAAACTGACATTTTGCATCTGTATTGATTTTAATAATTTGGAAGAGATATAAATTGATAGGGCAAAGTGAAAGAGGAGAAGGAGATCAAAAGCTTTCAAGTATATTGATAAGACTTTTAATTTAATAGAATTGCTCACTTCAGATGTCTGAACACATTCCCTAATTCTTGTCTAAATCTACAAAAACTGCCCCTGATTTGATCAATGTTTATTTGACTGTCAAGAAATTCCTGCATAAATGCCAGTTTAAATTGCTAAGATCTAAACATGATTACTGATACATTAACTGATAGCCAATTGTGTAAGTGTGATGTAGTCAGCCATTAATACTCATTTCAGTCATAATTTTGGTGACAGGGCATTTGATTTTAAGTTGTGTGTGAGATTCATTCAGATTTTAATTTGAAGTTCAGTATACAGTCAGGCCAAATAAATTCCATTAAAGAGAACAGAAAGCTGTATATCAGTAGCCCAACATTTTACTCTTAGTAATCAGAATCTTTTTTTATAAAAGAAAATCCTTATGGAATTTATGGCATTGTTGACATATTGGGCAGTGGACTATGTGCACTGCGGCATATCTAGACAAGTATGACTTCTTGTCCAGAATCCCCGGTGGTGCAGTGAGTTAAACCATTGAGCTGCTGAACTTGCTGACCAAAAGGTCAGTGGTTCAAATCTGGGGAGCAGGGTGAGCTCTTGCTATTAGCCCCAGCTTCTGCCAACCTAGTAGTTTGAAAATATGCAAATATGAAATCAATAGATACTGCTCTGGCGGGAAGGTAATGGTGCTCCATGTAGTCATGCCAGCCACATGAACTTGGAGGCATCTACGGACAATGCTGGCTCTTTAGCTTACAAATGGAGATGAGCACCACCCCCAGAGTTGAACACTAGACTTGGTTGATCCACACACAAAAAAAGGTTCAAAGCTAATTTCGGATGTAAGGGGCACTGGTGGTTCGGATCTAAAGTGAATTCCGATTTTCAATGAAAAAAAAGTTCAAAACTGTTCAAAACGTTTGAGACTTCTGAATCCTTTGTTAATGGTTTAACAGTATTATTTCCTGTTTCACTGAGTGGTCTTTACTTTTAAAGTAGTTGTTTTACTCCAGAAGGGGGGAAAGCGAAGGGAGGATCCCAGGCAGAAGGAGGGGGAGGGGGAGAGAAAGAGAGAGAGAGGAAATTTGCCACTCCATTTTAAAATCCTTGCCCAGATTCCAGATGGTCACCCAGCCTCAAAAATAACAACAACAACAACAACAACAACAACAACAACAACAACAACAATCCCCCTTCTGCCTTCATGCAGGGAGCGCACAATCAAAGCACCCCTGACAGATGGCCATCCATTCTTAATAATAATAATAATAATAATAATAATAATAATAATAATAATAGTTTTAACCTCCTGGCCCAGGAAGTTTAGGCAGGCAGGAAGGCAGGCAGGTCTCTGTGAGTGCTGCACCTGCTATGTCCTCCTTGCCCAGTGCAGGCCAGAGTGAGAAACAAGGCCAAAGGCGACCTTCAGGAGCAGCGAGCCCCAGCTGGGCCCAGAAAGGACAGAAGAAGCATGAGGAAGGAGGCAGGAAGCAGCAGTGGGCACACTAGCCAACCGCTTCACTCAGCTAGAGGCTTCCCAACACTGGGGGAGAGAGGCGTCCCGGTTTTGGCAAGCGTGAGGGGGAGAAGAGGGCTGAGAGCGCACATCCAAGGGGCCGGTGACCGGCAGAAGGAGGGAAGAGGAGAGAGAGAGGAAATTCATCCACTTGAGCTGAGGCCAGGGACCAGAAGTGGGTAAACACTGAATAATTTCCGACTCACTGATTCATAAGAGAAATGGCAGAAAAAGCTTCGGTAGGGCAAAGGGACTTCTAGTTTCCTTATAAACTTTGAAATCACTTCAAAAAGCAAATTTTTCCAAATTTATTTCTAATTACGAAGATTCCGACTGAACCTAACCATGTCTATTGAACACGACTAGACTTAATGTAGAGGGGAAACCTTTACCTTATTTTATGACTTCTTTGAGTGAATACATTGCAACTGCAAACTTTTTCTCTTATTTCACTTAGTTGAATCAAAAGTTTAAGTTTGGTAAGGGGAAAAAGGCATTTATGTCTGTTAAAACAATCCTCCTGATTTCACTAAATCTGGACAAAATATGAGTGGTCGTTTGAAACTATCAAGCTTACAGGATATTAATGATGTAGATCTATATTTTCTATTTCCTGGCTCAAAAAGAAAAGCATTGGTTCTTAATCAAGTTTTCCTCACACTTTCTTCTATCTCAGCCGTTAAATTATTTATACTGTTTTGCATTGAAATCCATTCCAGAGAAGTCAAGCCCTCCTTGAAGACACCAGAACTGGCTGAGAATGACTCCCTATTCTTCTTCTGTCCCACTTCTTCCATTGCACAAATGGACTAGTAGAAAGAGAAGATATTTAGAAATAAAGAGATTAAGCAGAAATGCAATTGGTTCAGAGGAATTAAAGGGAGAGTCACTGTGGGAAAGAGAACACCCAATGTCCTGCATCTGATTGCACAAAGTAATAAGGATATACGTTGGGGTCCAAAACAAGTTAGTTTTCTATGCCCAGTCTGAAGACCATTAGGAAATTTTATCCTGTGATCCCTATCCAAATTTTGTAGAGAGTTCTTTAAATGTGGGGGAGGTACCAACGTTATCCTCAAAAGGGATTGTGGTGCAGCTGGCTGAGCGTCAGCTGCATTAAGATCACTCTGACCAGAAGGTCATGAGTTCGAAGCCAGCCCAGGTCGGAGTGAGCTTCCGGTCAAATTTGTGTAGCTTGTTGTCAACCTTTGCAACCTGAAAAACAGTTGCATCTGTCAAGTAGGAAAATTAGGTACCACCTCTGTGTGGTGAGGGTAATTAACTAATTTATGAGGCCATAAAAAGACTCCGGCAAAAAGCACTCCAGCAAAAGCATGCGGGGAATGCGGAAGTACTTCATCAGTGTCGCAGATGGACAATGAAAGCAACAGCTCCCCTGGCGGCCAGAAAAGTTAAATAGCCTCTGCGTATATGTTGTATGTCTAATTGCCATTGAATGTTTGCCATATATGTGTACATTGTAATCCACCCTGAGTCCCCTGCAGGGTGAGAAGGGCGGAATATAAATGCTGTAAATAAATAAATAAATAAATAAATAAGTTTCCCAGTGTGGTATGAAAATTGTCTAGACTATTATGAGTGATCCTAGCCTAGAAAATCATTTATGAAGCAGGGGAGCATAAACATGTTTCCTTCATGTTAGCTTACATTGAGACTTTGAATTTCTTCCAATATACCAACCTACACCTCCGATTTTTTAGCAATGGTTGTACATTGGGTGTGATGTATAATGTTTCTTTACCACACATTTTGGCAGTTTTGTGTGAGATTGGATACATTCTGGGGAGGGAGATTAGTCCTTTGTTCCCATCATACCCAGTCAAGGATATCCTTAAGGGACCTTGAGAGTATAGAGAACAAAGACCACACTCAGCACACCCAAAAGGACCCAATATTTATTTATTTATTTATTTATTTATTTTGTATACTTCTACACCGCCCTTCTCAACCCCCGATGGGGGACTCAGGGCGGCTTACAAAATGGCACAATTCGATGACTACATAACAATACAATAGACGTATAAAAACAGCAGTTAAACAGTTAAACAATTAAAACAACAATATATATCACAGTCAGTAAGCCAATCTCTAGCACAGCGTTCGCCAATTCAGAGTCCATAGTTCATTCCACATTGTCTATTCCTATCTGTCATTTCAGTCCTTTATTTATCTGCCAGATTGCCCAAATGTCTGGTCCCACATCCATGTTTTTAATTTCCTTCTAAAGGAAAGGAGGGATGTCACTGATCTAATTTCCCCCGGGAGTGAATTCCATAGGTGAGGGGCCACCGCTGAGAAGGCCCTGCTCCTCATCCCCGCCAACCTCACTTGTGACAGAGGCGGGGCTGAGAGCAGGGTCTCCCCAAAGGATCTTAAACTCCGAGGTGGGACGTAGAGGGAGATGCATTCGGACAGATACGCTGGGCCGGAACCATATAGGGTTTTGTAGGTCAAAACCAGCACTTTGAATTGTGCTCGGAACTGGATCGGCAGCCAGTGGAGCTGACACAACAGAGGGGTGGTATGCTCCCTGTATGACGCTGCCTCCCACTGGACTAATTGAGGAAATACATAATTGATTTATGATTTATGATTTATTTATTACTTATTCATTTGCTACATTTGTATGTCGCCCCTCTCAGCCTGCAGGTGACTCAGGGCGGTTCACAAGGCAACAATTCAATGCCAACAACATCATAAAAACTTTAAAACATTTAAAAGCAATAACATATCAATTAAGACCATAACAATAGTAAAAAAAAAACAAGTCATGATGATTCCCAGTTCTTCCAATCCATGTTCACCTTGCCAGAGTAGTGAGAGACCTTGTTTCAGGCACATCTAGTGACCCTATAGCTGTACTCTATAAAGCTATAGCCTTTTATATTCCAACATAATAATATCTGCTCTTGTCTGTACTAATCAGCACCATGCCTCTTGGACCTGTACAGAATATTACCAACCATATGTGGCCAAACCAAGAATGTTTAAGTCATTAAATTAAATCATTAAAATAAGGGACCAGGTATGTGAAGTTAGTGCTTATCTCATCAAAAGAAAATTATTTGCTGACCCCAATTGCCTGACTGTCAAAAGAATAGAATAATCCACTCTGCTCTTCAGTGTCTTACATGAGAGAGACAGAATATTCTGTTCCACTTGACTCTGTTAGGTTAATCAATTCAAATACAAATTTCCCTATTCAGAAACAGACTTTCTGGACTCATGGCAGTTTCAGGAGGCAAACTGGGGTGAAAGACATCAGAGAACGAAAAATGTTAAGCTACCTTTTTTCTTTACTCCATTCAAGTCTCTGTCTCCTGATGCTTCTCCCGTCCCACCCTGCTTTTTCAGAGTATTAGATCTGAGGATGGGTCTACACAGACATTATTATCCATTTATAAATGGGTAGAACAAACTGGTTCTGCTGCAGAGCACCTACCCATTAATTACAGATTGAAATGGGACATAGGAATTGCAGTATCTGTGGTTAGACAGCCACGTGAAAATGTGGGTGGCATACTAAAGAATGATACAACCAGCTTCCTTGTCCCAGTAAGCAAAGCTGAGATGAAGAGCTGTGACAGGAAGCCTTGCTTCTTCTCAAAGCCCCACTCATCCTGGAGTGTTGCAGTCAAGAGCAGAACAGACTTCCATCACTCTACATGACAGATTGGCTTTTAAGGTGTGTTTCAGGATTATTTGCAATTATGGACATCACACCATCATTGTAAATAGAAGTACAAAGCATTCACAATACCGCAACTTAAGTCATCATAACTGGTAGTATGCCAGCAAAATTTCTGAATTTGGGGAGATTCTTACCATTTTATTTTTAAAAAGGTTTTTGAAAATCCTCACCTTTATACCACATTCATTCTGTCTTTATATATTTTCTTGTAATCTACAGCATATATCTGGAGAGGAAAGGAAACTTTAGGAATTGGTGCAATTTAATGTATAGCGACAAACGTCTGTTGGTTGTTTTGTAGTGATAATTGATTTACAGCCCCAACAACCTGTATAAATGTAGTTTGAATACAGCACTTTAATTTTTAACAAAAAATTATCCTGTATAAAAACCCGAAGCAGTGGAATACATTCCTGTCCCTTCAAATGTTGTGAGATTGGTCATGGAATTTTATTTTTGATGTGCACTCATGTGTCCCCCTGTCCATATGTAACACAAGTTAAGGTTATTATAAAACTATTATTATGTAACTTAGGTTTTCTGGGGCTCAATCTACATTTATCATCATGATATAAAATTCATCAATCTGATGTTTTAAACTGTAAACAAGTGACAGATAGTTACTGCAATATCTATGATACACTGATTCCATTCTAGGATTTAGCCCAAATTTTAAGAAATGGAATCCACTAGGCTCCGAGGTAATCTGTCTTGATTATCCTCATACATCTACAGCAGCAAGATAAAAGAACAGACTTGGTACTGAAATTTCTTTGAAAGCTAAGAATGTTTGCAGGGAAAGAGTACAATGGAAAACTCTAGCCAAGATCAAGTTAGCAGTGTCAGTCTTTCTTAGCTTGCTTATGCCATCATATCAGGGTAGAGTTTTCTATTCTACCATGTTCTCTCTCCTTTTTACTTCCTCCTCAGCTGCGTACCAGTAGATCTCCAGTCACATCTTGTTCAAAGGTCCAGTTGGACCAAGAATGAAGGAACAGCCTTCACACCCAATGTAAATCTTCTCCTAGGCCCATAAGCCAATAAGAATGTCCTTTAGCTCAGGGGTACTTAAACTTTTCCACTTAGAACTCCTTTTGGCCTGAGGAATTTTTATGTTACCCTGGTTATATAGGTATATAAACTAGGTCTAAAAATAATTTATTGATAACACAGCATTTGCAACAAGCTGATTTTCTTTTTTATGTAGAGCAGCTGTCTCCACTGTAAACACTGCATAGCCGATTTGTGTAAATGTCTTTTATTATTGCTATTTTTTCAGGACCCCAACATTGAGCTGAAGAGACCCCATTTGGTGTTGGGAGCCACAGTCTATAAAGCACTACTCTAACAGTACATAATTCCTCCAATAATTCCTAACAGCTGCTAACTTTGTTGACTTTGAAAATCTATGTAAAGGTAATCTATATAAATAGAAATGTAATGTTCGTTTGTGGGATTAACAGAACTCAAAAACCACTGGACGAATTGCCACCAAATTTGGCCACAATTTATTTATTTATTTATTTCATGTACTTCTACCCCGCCCTTCTCAACCCCCGAGGGGGGACTCAGGGCGGCTTACAGACAGGCACAATTCGATGCCTACACAGTAATACAAAAACACATAAAAACAGCAATTAAACAGTTATAACAATTAAAACAATCAATATATATCACAATCAATAACCAATGTCAAGCTCAGGGTTCGCCAACTCAGAGTCCATATTTCATTCCACATTGTCTATTCCTATCCGTCGTCATAGTCCTTCATTTATCTGCCAGATTGCCCAAACGCCTGGTCCCAGATCCATGTCTTCAATTTCCTTCTAAATGAAAGGAGGGATGTCACCGATCTAATTTCCCCGGGGAGTGAGTTCCATAGGTGAGGGGCCACCATTGAGAAGAACCTGCTCCTTGTCCCCGCCAATCTCACTTGTGATAGAGGCGGGGCCGAGAGCAGGGCCTAAGCCAGAAGATCTTAAACTCCGAGGTGGGACGTAGAGGGAGATCCGTTCGGACAGACAGGCTAGGCCGGAACTTACTAACCCAAGGAGTGACTATCACTCAAAAAAATTGGATTTTGTCATTTGGGAGTTATAGTTGCTGGGATTTATAGTTAACCTACAATCAAAGAGCATTCCAAACTCCACCAATGATGGAATTGAGCCAAACGTGCACAGGACTCCCATGACCATCCAGTCCAACTCCCTTCACCAGGGCAAGAAAACATAAACAAAGCCCTCCCGACAAAGAGCCATCCAGCCATAGATATAGATAGATAAATAGATTTGAAAGGGACACCCCATAAAGGACAATTATACATTGCATGGTTGTTGTAGGTTCGGGCTATATGGCCATGTTCTAGATGCATTCTCTCCTGACGTTTCACCTGCATCTATGGCAAGCATCCTCAGAGGTAGTGAGGTCTGTTGGAACTAGGAAAATGGGTTTATATATCTGTGGAATGACCAGGGTGGGACAAAGAACTCTTGTCTGCTGGAGCTAGGTGTGAATGTTTCAACTGACCACTTTGATTAGCATTTGATGGCCTGGCAGTGCCTGGGGCAATCTTTTGTTGCGAGGTGATTAGATGTCCCTGATTGTTTTCCCTCTGTTGTTTTGCTGTTGTAATTTTAGGGTTTTTTAAAATACTGGTAGCCAGATTTTGTTCATTTTCATGGTTTCCTCCTTTCTGTTGAAATTGTCCACATGCTTGTGGATTTCAATGGCTTCTCTGTGTAGTCTAACATGGTGGCTGTTAGAGCGGTCCAGCATTTCTGTGTTCTCAAATAATATGCTGTGTCCAGGTTGGTTCATCAGGTGCTCTGCTATGGCTGACTTCTCTGGTTGAAGTAGTCTGCAGTGCCTTTCATGTTCCTTGATTTGTGTTTGGGAGCTGCATTTGGTGGTCCCTATGTAGACTTGTCCACAGCTGCATGGTACATGATAGACTCCTGCAGAGGTGAGAGGATCCCTCTTGTCCTTTGCTAAATGTAGCATTTGTTGGATTTTCTTGGTGGTCTGTAGATAGTTTGTATGTTGTGTTTCCTCATCAATTTCCCTATGCAGTCAGTGGTTCCCTTGATGTATGGCAAGAACACTGTTCCTCTGGGTGGATCTTTGTCTTTACTCTCGTGGCTTGTTCTCGGTCTTGCGGCTCTTCTGATGTCTGAGGTGGAGTATCCATTGGCCTGTAGAGCCCAGTTGAGGTGGTTCAGTTCATCTTGAAGGAGGTGGGGTTCGCAGATTCTTTTTGAGTGGTCTGCCAAGGCTTGAATTGTGCTTCTTTTTTGACTTGGGTGATGGTCTGTGTGTGTGGGTTTTCTGTAAACGGAGTGACCCATTTGTTGATCGGGTTTTCGGATGACATCTAGAAAAGGCAGTCTTCCTTCATTTTCTTTTTCCATGGTGAATTGGATGTTTGGGTGGATGCTGTTCAGATGGTCCAGGAACCTGTTTAGCTCTTCTTCTCCATGGCTCCAAATGGTGAAAGTGTCATCCACATATCTGAACCATATAGTGGGCTTTTTTGTAGCTGTTATACGTTTTTTGTTATACGTTGCATGTTTCAGAGGAGGCAAACCAGAAAATCTCCACATCAACACTGACAAAGAAACAGCAAGAAATACTGTTTACTCACAAGCATAAAAAATTACATATATTAGAAACCATCACTTTCTCATTACTTTATTTTCCAGATCACCAGACTGGGCCTCAGCAACGTGTGGCAGGGGACGGCTAGTAACCTGATAAAAGTAACCTTAATAAACACTTAAAGTAACAAATGGAAATTTTATAGCATTTCCATCTTTCTAAAAGACCTATTTTGATAAAGTTACATTGTTTTGTTTTGTGCTCTGCTTTCATTTACTCAATAGAACTTCTGGTGTGTTTCATCGTGTCTTTGTGACCTGCTTTTATGTCAGGAAAGGGTGACATAAACAGTTCACATGAATCTCTCATATGAATAGGACATGAAATTCTTAACATTTTAGTAGTGCCATAGAGGTCATATCTGGCAATTCATGTTGCTGTACTATCACCATAAGCTACTGTGTGCCTGAATCAATGTTCTTCTTTCTCATATTCACACGACATTGGGACAATGAACTTTTGAAAAACAGTAGCATACATTTGTGCATAGATGTAGCTTTGAGCTTAATTCATTTTGATTAATTATCTTGTTAATTAAATTTAATATGTGTTCCTTACCAAAGTTATATATATTGTTTTAAAGTGTTAAAAGTTGTTTTGATTAACTTCATTTATATGCCTTCTTGATAAAAGGTGGGATAGAATTCTTAAAATGTAAATAAATATAAATACTGGAAATAAATATGAATTTGTTGTGGCAAGGATGCAACTGAGGCCCTCTGAAATGGTTTTGAATTGAAAATCCTATCATCTTTTACATTGACTATGCTGGCAAGGGCTGATGAAAATTTTAGGTAAAAAAAAATCTAAAAGGTCACAATTGCTCATCTCTATTTTATGGTGTTAAGGTGTATGCATGGTGCAAGCATCCTCAGAGGTAGTGAGGTCTGTTGGAATCAGATTATATCTTCAGCAGGAGACTAAATAACAATAAAAATCAATCACAATAAAGCTATGTTTTGGGATATATATATTACCCCTAGCAATAATTTTATTTTGCTATTCCCCAAACAATTGCTTCTTTTTCTGGCAACTTGCACTGAAATATGATTTAATACTTTTGGAAATAAATTACTGTCAACTTGGGTGGCACAAATCCATCTCACTTAATGCCTTTAAATTTATTTTAAAGTTTTTCAGTTTTGTTTTTCAAAGCTTCACTTGTATCATTAATCCAATGATGACCACAAATCATCAGGCATTTTTCTATTTTTCCATTTTAGAATATAAAAGAAAATGATAGTAAGTACTATATTTTGACAAGTGGAATATAGAGCTCATATCTAACTGTGTGTGTGATTCCACTCTCAATCTCTTTTGGCTGCATTTTTCAAGGGTCTCATAAGTTTACCTAATTTCCATGGCAGTAATTTAATTTTATCTTGTAATGGGCACATTTTCAAAGGATTAAAATGTAACCATCAAAGTGAGTTGTATTACTCATCATGTAAGAAGCTATAAAGTATTTTGGCTAGGATCCAAATCTGATGTTGCCCAAATAGAAGGCCATCATAATTTCTACTTCTGCAATATCATTTTTGGAACTCAGTTAAATAATTTTTCTACCAGTCATACCAGGGTACTACAATAGGTGTATTTATGTGTTAAGTAAAAACTAATAGAACATTGCCAAAAATTTCTCAAGCATAATCCTTCTTCCTGTAGACCACAGTGGCAAAAGGCTTCTGTTTCTATGCCTCTTCACATCAGGGCATTACAAAGGGTAAAGCCATTTTCACACAAGGTTTTCATAATGGAAAAGAGGTGGGCAAGTATCAGCAAGAAGGGAGCCTTCACATAAGATGTTACTGCTATTCTATCTCTCTCCTTGAGTGATCCCATGTTTGTTTGTTTTTGCCACCAAAAATACTGACTAGTATTCAGTATTGCAATTATGGATCCATAGCCTAGTGTTACAAATGTCTATTTGCTTTACATTTGTTAATCCTACATAGTCACAGCACATCTTACCAGGTAGCAGCCTGTTGTCCATCTTAAGGACCAACTACTAAATTAGGTGAACAAGATCTATTCAATTGGTGATCAGGATAGAAGGAGACAGGGATTTCCACCCTCCACATGCCAGTGATTGCCAGAAGCAAGGCCTCAGTCACAATTCCTTACAACAAGCTTTCTCAATGGTGGATTTGACTGGCACTTAAGGTGGATTGGAAGAGAGGAGATTGGACCACAACATGTTTCTTAGTTCCTTATCCTTTCTAGGCTCTCAACAGCTTGGTTTGTCACCCCAGGTCACAGAGGCGTTTTTTTTTTTTGGGGGGGGGGGGGTTGCATGGTTTTTGTTGTTCTTTTCTGATGTTAAAGATCTCTACTGCAAGTGACCCAATTTAGTGACTAGTAGGTGTGTTTAGGGCATCTGGTGGACCTGATTATCCAAAATTTCCATGCTGCCCACTGGAATCTATTGAATGTTACATGATACTGTAGCAGAAGGCCAGTAAGATTGGAGACTGGAACAGAGAAATGTTGCATTAGCACAATTATAGCCATTGATTTCTTTTTTAAAAAACTGGGACTACAGAGGAAAATACTGACAGCCTCCATCTCTAGTAATGAGTGGTTATCCAAAACCATTCATTTTGCCAGAGAGCTATAGTGCAAATGATAGACACAACCATAAGATCAAAAGTGAAGTGTGAACATGCATTTCAATAGCAGTAGCACAGTTCTGATACAAACCACACTTCTTTAATGGAAGAAGAAGCTAATGTGAAAAGACTGCATGAGACCTGTGTGTTTAGAAATGAGAGATGACATCTGTATGGACTGATAAAGTGGAATAAAATATTAAAATACAACAGTGTTGATAGTAATAGAAAAGTCTGTAGACTGAAGAACTGCTGAATATAATCGCTAGTGATATGCTAATGTCAATTTCAACAAAATGTTCTTATGTCTAAATACAGTATTTCCTTGCATAATAGTCAAATTCCTCTTTTTGAGGCCCTTAATTTGGGATTTAAGGGTTACTCACATAATAATTGCACCCCCACCTAACACCTGTCCCATGGATCAGCCTTCATAGCTCCAAGGGCCAGGCATGCGGGTGGACGAAGTTGCAAGAGCTAGGAGGCCTCCCTCGGCTGCTGTTAGCTGGGGGAGGCTTCCAAACTCTCACTCATTTGTGCCGGTGGGAAAGGCCTGTAGGGCCCCCTTCGTCTGTTGGCCAGGAGAGGCTCTGTAGGCCTAAAATCGTTCATGTCTTAATAGTCACATACCCCTTTTTTGAAGTGAGGAAAAGTGGGGAACGTGCAATGATTATGTCGTGAAATACAGTACATGGGGGAAAACTTCTCTTCTGAAAGTGTTCAGTAACCCAAGTTATTACTCTTTTAAATACAATCCAGTGTTCGACCACTTTTTTTTACAAAAACATAAATTGATTCACAGATTCTGCACTCCTCTTTTGCTGGCTGCAATTTCATGAATCCTCCACAGATCTACTCCAGATTCCATCTCTATCTTGAGCAAATGTTGAGAGCTCGGAGATGATTCAGAGGAAGCTACCAACCTCCCAGGAGAAAGTTAATTGAGTTCCATTTTGTATTTGCATTAGGGAAGGTCTCTTTAGTGCACAGCTAACCTTAAAACAACAGACAGTAGTAACAACATATTTATTAACAGTGTATGTGCTCAGTGGTGGAGGCTCCTTCTTTGGAGGCTTTTAAACAGAGGCTGGATGGCCATCTTTCGAGGGTGATTTGAATGGGATTTTCCTGCTTCTTGGAAGAGGGTTGGACTAGATGGCCCACGAGGTCTCTTCCAACTCTATGATTCTATTATTTGGAACGCCCCAACACAGGTTATCATTGTAAACAATACTATATAAAACAACTAAAGCTCTGGGTTTTTAAAAAAAAATGATAGGCAAACATTTCAGCTCCTTGAATTTTCAGAGAAGAGAATCAGTCATATTGTTTCCATCCCAATTGGCTTTGCTAGATGTCATGTGATAACTGTATGACCTGCTATCTCTTTATAGTGTCTGAGTTTAATCCTAAAACCCTGAGTTTTAAAATATCTGGACTTTTTCCAGTCATCTTTGTTTCCCATCCACAACTCCATAATCTTTTACCCTCTTGCCTGAAGAGGAGTTTGAGAGACTTCAAAAGTGCAAATTTTGCAAATTTTGCTCCTAATAAGGTATTGCCCACTTTTATTATGGATTTTGGTGTTATTTGTGTGGGAGAGATGGAGAGATACAAGTTGAGTATCCTTTATTTGACATTTTGAAATAGAACTTGGCTCCGATCTCCAGTATGTATATGCAAATATTCAAAACTCCTAATAATCTGGAATATGGGCCAAAGCATTTAGATATGGGATATTCAATCTGTACCAGTCTTACATTATATGTTTAACAATTATAATGCAATTATTTGCATTGATAATATTCTCCTGACCGTTTCATTATCTATTTCAGGCATGAACACTAGCAAGAGTGAGAATGTAAAAGAACCCCCTTTGAAACCTTCCAGAAGATCCTTACCATGCCTAGCCCAGAGCCAAACCCATCCCCACAGTCTCAGCAAACACTCCTCGTTTCTTCAACCTAATCAAGTGCAACCTCAACCTCAGCCAGTAAGTGCAGGTGCATCAACCACCACAGTTGACGTTGTCTCAGAACGAGGTAGGTAATTGCTTATGGAAGTCATTTATATTCTTTCAAATGTGTGATACTTTACTAAAAGTGATATATGAGGCCAAAGAAACAAATCTGGAATGGCATTTGGGAGATTTCGACAAAGACCTTGATGGAAAATGTTGTTTTTCTTTTCAGCTAAAGTGATGGAAACCTTGGAAAGTAATTTGCTAAAGTTATCTAATACAGAGTACAGTGACCCATTCTTAGGTGAGTTTTCCTTGTCCAGTTCTTTCCTTGTTCATTACAAGTAACTTCATTTTCTTTCTGTTTGATTGTGTAGATACCAAACTGAAACTGAAAAATGAAATTACTGTCTATTGACAGATAATTTGAAGCAGTGCCTAACATTCATGTGCTCCCAATGTGCCTTTTTCATCCTCCTCTTCCTCCTGTTTTTAATCTTCCCCTTTCCACTCCCCTTTCTCCTTTTACTCCTCTTTTTCTTTCTTTCTGGTGTTAAGATAAAAGGCAGAAAGATGTGAAATTATGTCTATGTTGTCCTACTTTATAATTGGAGTCATTAATTTGGCATTACTTCATAAATGTTTTAGTCCATGCCAACTCCTCACATTAACCAGTGCATTAGGGAAGGTGTCTTTAGTGCACAGCTAACTTTAGACCAACAGACAATAGTAACAACATATGTGTTAACAGTGTATGTCCTCAGTGATTGGTCATTCCCTATAGAATCGTGGAAAAATAGAGTTGGAAGAGACCACAAAGGCTATCCAGTCCAACTCTCTGCCATGCAGGAATGCAAAAAAACCGCATTGAGTCGCCTGTCAAGGGCTGAAAAATGCGGTATAAAAATGAAGCAAATAAATAAATAAATAAATAATAAAAAATCAATGCACCCCCAATAAATAGCCATCCAGCCAGGAGATTTCACTATATTCCAAGGCAGCATATTCTATTGGCAAACAACACTTCCGATCAGTAAGTTCTTCCTAATATTTAGGTTAGGGGTCCCCAAATGAAGGCCCTCCAAGGTCATTTACCCACCCCTACCCTAAACATTAGACTCAGAGTAATCCTAAGTATGAAACGACTTGAAGGCACACAACAACAATCCTAATTAACTTTACTGTCTCATCAGCCAAAAGCACACTTCCCATTGAAATACTGATACGTTTTTGTAGGTTAAAACTGTTCTTTTAAAGACTGCATTGTTCTTTCATTTTTTGCGCTATACATATATGTTCAGTGTGCATATAATTTTTTTTAAAAAAAAACTATAGTCTGCTTGCTGAAAGGAACATATGCTACATCCAGAGCATTTCCATCATCTACCAAGCTTGTAACTCTATCAACAATGACATAAGAGTAATCTGATTTTTGAGTAACCAATGCTGAATGTTTGCATCAGTGCCTGGAAGGAGGAAAGAAAGGAAGCTACAGCAGTGGAAGTAATCAATTACCTGTCCCAAGGTGTCAATTAGCCCCTTGCTGTCCAGCCATGCCCTTGGGATGTTTGTTTGTTTGTTTGTTTGTTTGTTTGGCAGCCCCATTACCCCCATGTTCCAAATTTTACAAAAGCACTGCAGTACAAGCAAGTATTTATAAAGTGCTTCAGATTTTGCAGTCAGTTTTGCTGTTCTATGTTGTTTAGATTTTGGTCTCACTGGTGTGCATTAAGGAACTTAACTCAGACCTTTCCCTGACTTGGATTACTACATTTTACCCACACTGCAGTGCACTTTGGTGGTATATGTTTTGTAGCCATCACAGTTTGAAACTAGCTTCAAACTGGATTACACCTATGGTCAGGGTAGATGAGACCTAAGGCTAACTAGTGGCCCAGCCTAACCCAGTCCACATACAAGAACACATATGATGATTGGTAATAGGTAACAAATACTTTAAACTACCAGAATCAAGACAATTGTATAAGCTTTTTAGATATTACAATACAATTTTCCAAGATCTTAAGATGCTTCTCTCTCTCTCTTTCTTTCTTTCTTTCTTTCTTTCTCTTTCTCTCTCTTGTTGATGTATCTCTCTTTCTTGTTGCTAACATTATGGAGTCATGGGAGTTGAACTTTCAACCTCCTATGCCAAATAGTGTGGTGTTTCACCAAGCCATAGCTCCCATGATTCCAGAGCATTGCATTATGGCAGTTAAAGTAGTGTCAAACTGCATGAAATCTACAGTGTAGATGGACCCTCATACTGCTGACATAAAATAAAAGGGAACTTGAAGATGTGTTTCTTAGGGGAAGGGGTTATAGCAGCTTATCCTTATGTTTACTCTCACTTTAGAGCACATTTGCAATTGCAGCAGCATATTTTATAACAGAAAATCATTACTTTGATCTTTAAAATTCCATATTATTACAGAAGCTAATAGCTGGGGTTACTTTATCTTGTGGAACACTTTGACAGTGGGATGTTAAATGAAATAAGAGGAATGATGCAATTGCAGTCCCCTCTCAAATGCTGAGGGAACTTACATAAGACTTGTGATTCATGAGTTTCATTTCTTGTGTGATCAACTACGAACTGCCCCAGGAGGATATTAAAGATGGATCTGAATTAAGTGAGTGAAATAAATAATTAATCATGTAGCTTGGAGGGAAGAGTGGAAGGAAAAACAATATAGCCAAAGATGGCAAGGAATCAGCAAATACTCAAGCCTTTAAAGAAAGCAGGCAACATTTAATTTCATTCTCAGAATCATTATAAAATGCAATAGTCTGTTTAGAACTATGAGATGTTTTTAGAAGGAATGGACTTTGCTTCATGGCTTTAATGTACATAAATGAGAAAAAAAAATCCCCGAAATGCTCTGAAGGGTGGAAGAGTATGATGCAGGATAAACTGTAGGCAAAACTCTGGCTTTAAGCTCCACTCACGGGATCAGAATCTAATATGATGCCATTTGAATTTGGTTTGAAAAATGTGTGACCTAATACATATTGAAGTAGCTCTATATAAGCCTGCCTATGTCTTGAGATCTTCTGAGGACGTCCTTTTTTCTGTCCCACCACCTTCACAGGTACGTCTGGAGAAAACAGAGGGGAGGGTCTTCTTTAAGTCAGTGCTCTATTTGCTATCCTTTCATAGGCAGGTGAAAACTTTGTTTCAGCAGGACTTTGAGGGGTAACAGCAACAGCCAACATAACAGTAATAGTCACCTCCACATAGGATATTCAAATTTTCAACTTTCTCTTGAACTTCATAAGAAAAAAAGGAAGATGTGAACCTAATGCTCACCTGAAGTAGGGCAGTTGGCTGTCCACATTTGCAAGCTTAATTTGATAATTTAAGGCTTAGATCAATAAGATCTCTAGGAGTCAACCTAGGACACCTCTCTAGGACAAACAAGAGACTCCAAGATTTTCTCTCAGGTTAAAAAAAAAAGATTTTTAATTCATATTTTTTCCAAATTCATGGAAACCCTGCACTCCTAACCTTGTGCCCTCCGAGGCAGTTCTACGCAGGCAGCATAATGCAATCTGAAACCCACTCAACAGCAGTGTGTTTACAAAAGGTAAACCCTCAACACACACTATAGTACACATTAAGCCCCAAGCTGTGTGTTTTAAAAAACTCACCAGAAAGTCCAGAATAAGTCAGATAACAAGCTGCAGCTGACCAGTGCTCAAAATTGGGACAAGAAAACGCAGCGCACTCATCAGAACATTGCTAGTATTGACACACTTTTAAAAAGTCAAAGCACAGCTTTGACTTTTTAATTACTCTCCCAGGAGGAAAACCACATAATTCCCATGGGAATGTTCCCTTTCTGTCCCTTTGTTCTTATTTCCTGTACTCTACCATGGTCTAGCATTATCTGTGCCCTACTATGGTCTAGCACTGATCCCTGAATGGGCATGGTAATATGCATTAGCACATCTTGTAAGACTGGTTAAAAAACATTCCTGGGTTTGGTTCTAATCCACAATTAGTGGATACATGGGCCACCATCCTAGCTTCAAACCAATTCCTGGGGTGGGTATGTAAGCAGTCTGCAGTGGAACGAGTTTGTTTTAAACCCTTTCTTAATTCGGTCTTAATGTCAGCATAAAAATGCTCTGAAAATATATTCTGGAATATTGGTGGATTTTTCAGGACTGAAGAGTAGGTTGCAATGGAAAGAAGGATTTAGCAAAATGGAGTCTGTTTTCTGCCAGTAGAAAGCTCTACACAATCTCAGTTTCTTTTTTTTTG
Source organism: Anolis sagrei (assembly GCF_037176765.1). Lineage (NCBI taxonomy): Eukaryota > Metazoa > Chordata > Lepidosauria > Squamata > Anolidae > Anolis > Anolis sagrei. The sequence continues at coordinate 261,438,925 of NC_090021.1, read as the reverse complement.
GGGGGGGGGGGGGAAGAGACATCCAGGATCCAATCATCTTTCTTAAGTACTCTAATTTTTCATTATACCACTAACAAGATTCATTTATGTACATAGCTTCGAAGAGAAAAGGCTTTCTGTATAAGCCTTCAAGCATACTTACTCTTTAATAAGGAAGAGTGCTGTTCCTTTCAGTCTCACAGTGAAAATACGCCCAACACTTCAGTCTATTTGCAGAATAATCTATAGTGTCAGCATATTAATTAACCTCCACACTGCTTTGAGAGTTCAAATAAAGCTGCAGAAAAGCTTAGGAGGAATTTATCTTTAAACAATCTTAAAACAGCTTTTGAGTGTAAGGCACTAAACACAAGCATTTCCCAGAGGAGTAGTTCTGTATAGATAAAATCTGTCAGGAATATTGGCTTTGACTTTCAAAGATGACACAATTGAATTCATCAAAGAAAGAGGATTAATTAAAAGACAACTGTTTCTGCCCTACTTTTTAATGTTCAAATCTATGTAAATAATTACTTTGAGTAGGTCTTTTAAAATAAAAACCTTTCAAAATACACTGACCTATGCATCCCAAGTAGTAATACCATTTTTGTGTGCAGTGTAATACAATTTTCTTAAGACATCTGGCTGATCAATTTTTCATCAGTTCCAAGATCACTGAAATGGTGCAGATGTAACATAACTATAAACTCTGTCCCTTTCACTCTTTCCTTCTCTTATGCCAGCCATGATTGGCTTTATCCATGTGTGAATTTATCTGAAGTAGGTTTCTTTTAGAGATGCCACACAAATTCCTCTTTGAGAACATTGCAGACTTGTTTTTATTGGTAAAAATAAAATCCAATGCTTTTCAGCCTTATATGTTCTCAATTCTTTATTGAAGACTGATTTAAACTGACTTGTTCAAATTACAAAGATGTGCTTTCTAAGACCTACATAAAAATAAGCATTTGTTTTTCTACCATTCTATATTCAACTAAATACTTCTACTAGAATTCCTAATGACCATGGATTAAAATTGGGGATAGTTTCCTTATGACAAAAGATAGTCATAAAGCAGTCATTTCCAATTTCATCCCATTCTTTCCTTTTAAAAGTTTCCGGCAGTAAAGTGAATATTTACATTTGAAAATATATGCTTTCTTTTGTTTAAAACGGAATGCTTTCATTAATAGCAATCACCTTGTCTATAGACCAAAATATGAAGTCTGTTTGCCGACCAATACATAGAAACCTATCCAGATTTACTTATTACTCTAGAACAGGAGTCCCCAAGCTTTTTCAGCCACTGAGCCCTTTTGAAGCAAAAGTTTCTTGTGGAGCCCCAAGAAATGCTTAGTGTTTACTTCTATCTATCTATCTATGTTCTATAAGGCATATTACACATGATCAGGCCTGTAGCCGGGGGGGGGGGGAGAGTTAGGGGTTCAACCCCCCTCCCCAAAATTTTTCAGGTTAAAAAAAACCCTGGTTTACTCATGAATTTTAACTGGTTAACCAAATCCCCATGCTAAGTCTATGAGATTGCATCTACAGAAAAAACCATCAAATGCACTGGAAGCATATCTTATCTTGTCTGTGATGGACAGTTTTTTCCGAATGTGAAGAAACTTCTTCAGATTTCTGCAACATTGCCAGTGTCAACAGCTACAAATGAAAGGTCGTTTTCAACCCTTAAACGTTTGAAAACATACACAAGAAGTGCAATGAGGCAAGAAAGACTGACTGGACTTGCACTCTTGAGTGTCCACCGAAGTTTATCAATAGAGCCTGATTTCTGTCAAAGTGTGTTGACACAGTTTTCAAGTGTTTCTAACAAACGTTGTGGTATTCTTTTGTAACTATAAACTATCAATTAGCAATCATTTTCAGTTATTTTAAAACTTGAAACTTTAACTAAAATAGAAATTTGATTTAATGAAGTCTATATAAAATATACTTGAAACCATATAATTTAAAGTATTTTATGTTATGGCACAATGAAACATGCCTGTTACCCTTTGTAGTCTTTTACCTAGGTCATTGCTATCTTAAATGCTGGTTATAAGTCTTAATCCTTGTTTTATCAGTTTTATCTGCTGTTAATTTCACCCATATAGTGTGTTTTAATCAGTTTTGACTATTTTTGGCCTTACTAACCTTGCATACCTTGCATCTTATACCTTTTACGGAGCAATAAGGGTCTTTGGACTGTATTAAAAATGTTGTTGTTGTGTTATCGAACTACTCTTCATGATTTGCTAAAAAAAGTTTCAACCCTCCCCGAGATTGAAAAAACTTGAAAAAAAGTTTCAACCCTATGGCCCTGCCCACAATACATATACAGAACTATGAATGATAAGGTGTGTGTATGTGTGTGTGAGAGGGGGGGAACAATAGTAAAAAAAAGAAAAAAAAAGAACTGAAGACAATATTACTAAAAAAAATAATTTTAAAGCCAAAACAGAAAAGGGGAATGAACAAAATGGGGTTTTGTTCTCCTCCTAAGGGAGAAAGCTCTGCACAGTCATCAAAGTTAAGGAACTCAGAAGAAATCTCAGCTGAACAGAGGAATTCAAGACTGGGTCCCCTGTTTGGTAGGCTCTTCACTAGAGATAAAAACCACAAGGACAAGACTATGAGGCTAGGAAAAGGGTAGGAAGGTGTAATGCCCGCTTCTTCTTCCAGGCCAAGGGCCTGGTCTCCTCATCTGTGAGATATTTGCCTAGGCAAAACCCTAGGCAGGGAAAGCTGGGACAGAAAGAGAGGCGAGAGACTGGAGTTCCTTCAGGAAAAAAGTGCCTCAGGAGCCCAATGTCTCTCTTGATCTGTCAGAGAAACATGACAATGTATGCCTCTCCTTCTCAAGACTTGCTGATACAAAGGGGGGGGGGGGGGAGGGGACCAGCCTGGCTTCTCCTCTTTCTTTCTTTCTTTCTTTCTTTCTTTCTTTCTTTCTTTTATCTGGTGGCTGAAGGGCACTTCTCACTTCCCTGTACTTCCAAAAAGTTGTTATGGGTTCACACTCATAGCAACTTCTTGTAAGTACAGACAATCTGACCACCTCCTGGGAAGCTCCCTTCAGCCACCAGATACATTTTGAGTAAGAATCACTTAATTCACATGGGAGCCCCTGGTGGTGCAATGGGTTAAACTGTTGTTCCAGCAGGTTGGAGGTTCGAATCTGGGGAAAGAACAGATGAGCTCCCTCTGTCAGCTCCAGCTCCCCATGCGGGGAAATCAAAACTTCTGGGCATCCCCTGGGCAATATCCTTGCAGCCAATTCTCTCACACCAAAAGTGACTTGGAGTTTCTCAAGTCACTCTTGACATAAAAAAACCCCTTAATTCACAAGGTTCATCTTGTGAATGACCCCTTTAAAGGTAAAATGATGCTTATCATGGACAGGAGATTCATAGGAGCCACAAAAAAGATGTGGGGTCTATAAAGAGTTTACACACTATTGACCAAACACTCTTAGTGTAAAAGTGATATACACTTATCAGCCACTATGGTTTCTTCCATCTCATTTTCAGTGCACCCATTTGAGTTAATTTAGTTTTCTGAATAAATTGAGGAAATCATGTTAGAATTTTAAAAAGACAAAAAAGATACTTGTGATAGATTTTAGATTTGCTTTAAAATAGGTTACTACAAGGCAACAGGAACACATGACAAGTGAATTAAAGGCAATAAGTGAGTGAACTATTGTAATTTTGTTAGAATGTCTCCTTACTAATATCAAATGAGTTCATCTGTTTTTACTCTTTCTTTCTTTCCCAGATCTAGGAAGAGAGAAAGACACATATACAGATGATTCAGAACATGGGAATTATGATTCTCGTACTGATCAATCTCTACTTATTAAAAGTACACCTACAAGACAGAAGCCTGAACCTCGGTCAAAGACATCATTGAAGGTAATGATGTTATAATGTATTCTGCTGGATCTATTCTGTTGGCTCACTTTTAAAACATGCTTAGTCCACTGCAGAACTGTCATGCAGCCTTTAAAAAAAAATCCATAACAATATTTTTCAGGATCTCTATAAGATCTTAGCACCTTCATGAGACCTAGAGGTTTTAGTGTTGACCACGTTTCTGTCCCCAGGATCGCCGAGTTAACATGTTGTTGTTTACTGACATCAAGCCGACTTCAACATATGGGGACTTCATGAATTAAGACCCCCAAGTTATCAACAACCCTGCTAAAGTCTTGCAGACTCAGTACTGTGGTTTCTTTGATTGAGCCTGTCCATCTGAAATGTGATCTTCCCCTATTCTGACTTCCTTCTACTTACCAAGCATTGTGATCTTTTTTAGTGAGCCATGTACTCTCATGATCTAGTCAAAGTATGACAGTCTCAGTTCAGTCATTTTGGTTTCTAGGGAGAGTTCAGGCTTAATTTTCATCTATTCATTTGACTTTTCAGCACCATATTTCAAATGAGTTGATTTTCTTTCTATCACCCCTTTTCACTGTTTAGCTTTGACAACCATATGTAGAAATGAAGTACAGTGGCATGAACTATCCCAACTTTAATATTCAATGAAATTTCTATACATTTTAGGAAATTGTGCAATTCCTTCATAGCTACCTTTCAAAGTCCTGGCCTTCTTCTGATTTCTAGGCAGTAATCTCAGTTATGACTAATGACTGAGCCAAGAAATTGAAATCTTGAACTATTTCAATGTGTTCATCATCTTATATTTCTTTAAAGTAATGTAAACCATCTATTGTTATTTTGTTTTCTTAATGTTTAACTGTCATCCCATCCTTGTATTTCTTTTCTTGACTTCATACACTAATTGCTCTAAGTCTCTACAATTTTCTGCTAGTAGTATGGTGTTATCTGAACATCCCTCTTCCAGTTTTCATGCCTCCTTCCTTCAGCTTTACATATGATTTCTATAGAGTATAAGTTAAATATATAGGGTGATAAAATGCAGCCTTGCCTGACCCCCTTGACAATTGAAAATCATTCCACTTCTCTCTATTCAGTCCTAATGGTAGTCTCTTGTCCTGAGATAATTAAATATGGCAGATCCATTTTTTAAGAGTGATCCATAGATTTTCAAACAATCTAGTTAATTTTGCAATAATCTATAAAGCCCAGGTTAATTTCTTTCTGAAACTCTTTGGTGTACTCCATTATTCAAAGTATGCTTGAAATATGATCACTGGTGCTTCTTCCCTCCCCGAGCCCAGCATGGACATTTGGCTTGCCCTACCAACTTTCACAAGCCTGAAAAAGCAACTTTCTTAATCAAGATGAATCTAAAGTATGTGCTATGTTTAAGATAAGCTTTCTGATTACAAATGGATATTAATTCTATGATATTTAAAAGGTGAATTTTAGCTCCTTTTTAAAGTCATAGAATTATAGTGTTATAAGAGACCACAAGGTCCATCCAATCCAACCCCCTGCCACATAGGAATACACAATCAAAGTACTCCCAACACATGGCCATCCAGCCTGTGTTTTTAAACCTCCAGAGAAGTAGACTCCATCACACTCTGAGGTAGCATATTCTACTGCAGAACAGCTCTTACCATCAGGAGTTCTTCCAAATGTTCGGGTGGAATCTCTTTTCCTCCTTTTTAAACCCACTTTTCTGTGTCCTAGTCTCCAGAATAGCAGAAAACTAACTTGCCCCCTTCTCAATGTGACATCCTTTCGGATATTTAAACAAGGATATCATGTCCTCTCTCTGCCTTCTTTTCTCTAAGCTAAACATACCCAGTTCCCTAGGTCATTTTTCATAGGGCTTTCTTTCCAAACCTTTCATCACATCCATTGCCCTTTTCTGGACACATTTTAGCTTGAAAATATTCTTGAATTGTGGTACCTAGAACTGCACACAGTATTCCAGGTGACATCTGATCAAAGCAGAACAGAGTAGTACTATTACTTTCTTCATTGTAGACACTATACAGGCAGTCCCCAAATTACGAACAAGATAGGTTCTGTAGGTTTATTCTTAAGTTGAATTCATTTTTAAGTCAGAACAGGTACATTTTAAGGGTAACTCCAGATATTTATTTATTTATTTATTTATTTATTTATTTATTTTGGGCATTTCTATCCCATCCTTCTCACCTCCGAAGAGAGACTCAGGACGGCTTACAGCAGGCAGTCATTAGATGCCAAAAAACAATATATAGATAAAGATAGCATAAAGAAGTGTTAACACCCATGTGATGTTTGTTTTACTGTCTGTGCCCCTGTTAAGAAGATTTCACCTCACTTTCCATCCCTGTGATAATTGGATTTTGTAAATTTTGACTTATTGTGGAAAAACAATTGGTGATGAAGCTTCAAATGAGCCACCTTTCCCCCATGATAACACTTCCAGGAGTGAATTTTTCTTTCTGGGGGTAGATTTCTATCATTTCCTGTTTCTCTCACTTCCTGTTGTCTCATGATACTAAAATTTGGAATTCTCTTCCTCCTTTTGCAGTGCAACTGAAACATTTTTGTTACCATACTTCTAAAGTTTACCCTTACCAAGTGGCAAAGGAGGAATATTCACAAGAGTTTAAGGGCTGGCTGGTACTGTGATTAATGTTCTATTGAGGTGTCAGGAAGTTGGTTGAGAGTTTTGTACCATATTATTTATGGTTGTTGTTGTTTTTAAAAAGTGACTATTATACAATCCACTTAGGGGAACTTTAGGACTTTAGTTGTAATTAATTAGATGTTGTGACATGAAAGATCACTCAAACTTGAAATATTTGTAAGATCTGTGAATTTTGACACACCTTTCCAAAGCTTTACATCAGTAGTAAACCTTAGCGCAAACATTGTAACTCCTGCTGGCTGGAATTTTAAAGGTGCTATTTCATAAATTCTATATATGCCTGCATACAAATGTAAACTATTTATTGGCTCCCTTAAATGGTGTTGGCTAACTCTCTTTAGAAAGCACATATTTGGAATTAATTATTGAATGAGGCCAAGTAATTAAGTTCTTCATGACTTCAGCAGGAATCCTTTGTTTAGTGCTCTAAATATTGATCTAAACTGAAAATACCGGGGATAGATATCACATCTGCTTGGCAGCTATCACACTCCGTTACATTTATACAAGCAACACATCTATCTTGAACTATTGGTGTAGGACAGTAGTGAGAAACCATTTAGACTCAGAGACCAAATTCCAATTTTTAAACAATTTGGGGCCCTGTATTTCATTGATTGGAGGCCGAGGGCACAAATCAGGCCAGAGTAGGTCTAAAGAAATGTAAATTTTATTAATTTGTCACAATGCAACAACTGGAGTTTATTGTTATGCTATCTATCCATGCTGTGCAGTCCTGGAAGTCATCATTTTCCAAGATCAATACCCTTCTCATAGTGCATTTACACTATGGAATGCATGCTCCTAAACCCCACTTTAAACACCATAGCTCCATACTATGTGGTCCTGGACGTTATAGTTTCCAAAGGTCCATACCCTTCTCTGGATGCATCTGCACTGGAGATTAAATGCAGTCAGGATCCATTTCAAATGCTATTATTATTACTATTACTATTACTATTACTATTACTATGCCATGTTTCCATGCTGTGCAGTTGTGGGAGTCATAGTTTTCCAAGGTCCATTTACACTATGGAATGAATGCCCTTGCACCCCACTTTAAATGCCATGGCTCCATATGATGGAGCCCTCCTGGAAGTTATAGTTACCCAAGGTCCACACCCTTCTCTTTGGGGCAGCCAAGAGACTGGGGAGGGAGGAAGGGAGAGAGAGCATTGTAACCCTTCCTGCTTCCTTGCTTCTGGAACTGAAAACACAAAACAGCCGACATTTCAAAGATATGACTTTTTCCCCACAAAGAAGGGGGGAACGGTGGATGGTGCCTAGTGATTAAAGTGTGATGGCAAATCTACTGAAAGAATGCAGAGTACCACGGTGTACCACAGAAACATGTAATAAAAGTAGGGAAATCATCCATTTCATTTAAAAACTGAGTAAGACTGAGTACTTCCCTGTTTCAATGTGATGAAGTGATTAGTCTGCAAACCAGAGTTCATTTCAATGTGAAAGCTTTTCGAGTTTTAAATAGTCTCTTATCTCCAAACCGTTATAGGGACTGAAGATACTGATCCCCATTCTGGCTTTGGAGGCTGTTTACTGTCATATAGATATATAAAAGAATACAAAACATTATATTACAGTTGGCCCTCCACATTTGCTGGTTTACTTTTAGAAATTGATTTACCAATTTGATTAAAATTTTCTTGCTAAGAATCTCAAGGACTTCCAGTGTGACTCCATGATGAATTTCTGGAGATGTAGAAAAAGTAGAAGCAGTTGGTATGCTTCATATAGCAAAGTTTGAAAAATGCAGGATCTGACAGTGCTTTGCTATATCTGTCCATGTTTTTGCTGAAAATGTTCTGTCCTCATGATATGTTGTAATTATTAAAAAGTTTCTATGCTAATACTCCCAATGTTTCACTTGGCTGCAATACTAGGGTGGAGAGAGAGTGTGGCTTACAGGTTCTTTATGGTCCTTGAATGGCATCTTTGCTCCCCAAAAATCTCCATTTGGCATCCTGGGGACATATGTCTCCTTGCTCATTTTCTGTTTTATGGTGCCCTCTTTAATTATGCTCACGGAGACCTCTTACTTGATCTACCAGCTTGAATAACTGCCTCTTTCTTACTCATCAATATTTATTTATACACATTTATTAAAATACTAAATAAAATTACTCATTGTGATAGGATGATCTTCTTGCCAACTGCGATTTTCTGTTTTTTCCTGGGAACCAGATGTCCCCCAAGATCGTGCAGAAAGCAATGTTTAAAAACAGATATTTTGATTTCACAAATTCCCCAATGTTTAAGAAAGCATAACAAACACAAAACAAAATTCTCGTTGCTTACAGCTTATAACACTGGCCATTTCTCCACATGAATCAGTTGTTCTTATTTACTATACAGTGACAATTCATTTATTAATCTGTTTTAGTTCATTACCTAACAGGAGAATTAAACGATCCATACCCCAGTGTAAATCCCCACTTAGTGGCAACAATGACTAGAACGAGAGGCATTCTTTCCAAATGTATAGTGCCAAAACTGGAACCTCTCCCAATAGTATGATTTGATACCAACATAATGCCTTGTTTTCACCCAAATGGACAGATGGACATTGTCATATAGGTATGAATAAACAGGAATGAATTTTGTTTCTCTCACATTTTCCAGCTGCATATTATTGGGTTTTAACTAGATGAACACATTTTGTGTTCAAGTACAAGCTCTGTACTTAGTGGAAAGCAAACTGAAAGGCTCTTGGAACATTAGAAGAACTGAAAATGCCTTCTGCAAGAAACTCTCCTGGTTGTAGCCGCACATGATTGTTTTGGGAGCCCTAAGTGGGTAGATCAAGATTTTAAAAACTAACACATCCTAAAAATCCTAAACATAATGTGTCAACAACTTGTTATGATAAGCTTCTGAAAGTAGATGTTCTTTATTGCCGAAAGGAATGTCACAGTTAATCATGGCCCTGAAGAACTGCAGTTGTCTGACATTTGACAGACCACTGCATAATGACTCTGTGGCAGATGTGTGACTGTATGCGCTAGGTATGATTTTCTATCAGCATGGAAAGCTGCTCCAAAGCACATGTCAGAGTGCTGTCAGGGTGTCAGTTCCCAATACATTTAGATCAGAAGAAAATGGTATATTTTGTTATACAACTTTCACAGGTGCTAAAAGTTACCAAGCTAGTCTCCTCCATGGAAAATGCCAGCTGCTTTCCTGATATTTGATGTAAGCTATTCTGTAGTTTTACCAAGCAAAATTCTGGAGTACAAATGAACATCTTAAAAAAAATCTATGAGTGGTAAAGTGGAAGAATATCATAGTAACATAATGTGTTACCATTTCAACAATATGCTTTAATATTAGAGACAAATTAGCTTCTCAGACATCGCATTTTTTAAAAAAAAAATCATCTGAGTTGTCCTGAAAAAACAAAAGAGAAGACATAGATAATTTTTCTAATCCAGTTCAGGGCTACAATAAAAAAAAATAGTTTGTCCACTTTTGACTTTGCTTTCCCACTTCTTAAAAACATCTCCTCTCACTTTACTGGTAAACAGCATATTGGGGAGCAAGTAGACATTGGTTAACAAAGATATGGAGGTGGGGTCTTTCCTCTTTGCCTGTCACGTAAGTATACTTATTGGCAATGTGCTGGGTTGAAAACCTCAGACAGCCACAGAAGGTGCAGTTTCTCCAAGAGCCAATGCAGTTTTACCAGCCCCAGGAGAGTGACATCTCCCATTGTTCCATGAAATTAGCATTTTGATATGTTACTACAAAGCCCCCCCCCCCCCAATATTTGAGAATGCCTAAACAGAGAGGGCAAAAGAAAACAGGCCTCCAAGATAGCGAGTATAAAGGAAAGTCAATGGGAAACTTGCAATCTGGACAGTGTGCCTTGAAGAAGTTGAACGTTTAACTCAAGTAATCCAGACTTTATCTATGATCCAGTACTGTACCATTTTTGTACCAAGACCAGATTTTGCCTTTATCTTGTTTTCTAAAGTCTCAAGCAATATTCACACTAGGGATTTCAGGGTCCAATTGACACACTCTTAGCTATTACTACTGATCACTACTACTCAATTAGTATAGATATTCATATGCACTTTGTGTGTGTGTAGAGAGACAGAGAGAAGTTAACATTGATGAATTTACTTAGACTTTGCCATATTTGATAAAGTTCAGGATTTCAATCTAAAATAGTGGCTTAAATGTTTTTGAGTCCTCAACAGATATAAATTAAGAATGCATTAGCTTCTTAAATTAAAAAGAGAAGTACTAACTACCCTCTTTATAAATGAAACTCTACATTCTTTCTGAATTTCAATGGTATATGAAAGGTGAAGGAGGAAACCTCCACATAATAGGTGAGATTTTCCATCTTTCACTTATTAGTCAAGCTGAGCAACTTTTCTCTTTTAATCCCTCGAGACAGCTTCCACTTGTACTTTCTCACTTTATTCAGTTCCTTAGATGTACAAATTAACAACCGCACTCTTTGCCTTGAATGCTTTCAACACCCACTGAAGTGGGATGTGAATAGTCACATCAGATAGGTAACTTTGGTGGTGAATGCTTCAGCATCTGAAATTATATAACCAGAAGGAGAGAAAAAACAGGCTCACAATGGGCAGGATGATATGAGAGAGAAACCACAGTGGTAGTTAAACACCTTGATAGAAAACCATTAAGAGCTGAATTTGGAAAATAAAGAATAGCAGCAAATAACACTGATTAAAATAGATGGTGTGGAAAAAGTAGCATGGAGAACCCAACATAAAACGGCACAGCAATAGGTATCTCATAATATAACCTCCCAGTTATATTAGAGTGTTGTTATATTCATTATGCATTACAACAGACTGCTAAATTGCTTTCCAAAAAATTTCAAATGATTAAAATCCTCTTGTGTACTATTACTAGCTTCTTGGCAGTCACAGTAATATGGTGTTTTCCACCTTTCCCTTAATGCAGAACAATTAAAAATGAGCTATTATATTTAAATAGCACAGAAATAAAAACTGAATAAAAGCTTTTAAACTCTAGCAAATGATGGGAAAGGCTACATCACCCTTTCTATTAATGGCCCCAATGCAACAATAAGATAATAGATAAATGGATAGCTAGGTTAAACAGTCTTTCCCTGCCAGTGGAAGGCAAAGAGAGAGGGAGCCATTCTACAGGAGCAGCCATTAAGAAGGCCCTGACATATGTAAGAAATGTCGAGGAAAAGAAGTACTCCCTGAGTCCTAATTATTCCTTGAAATAGTTTAAACCATAGTCATGCTTGAGATGTGATAGACTAACTTATAACAGCTCCCTATTGCTCACCTCTGCAGTGTGAAGCATCTGCATTGCCCCAAACTTCTTGCATAGCTGATCACTTACTAGTAAAGTCTAATAAGTACATTCCAGTCCATCCTCTCCACAGCCATTTATTGGTTGGATCATCTAAGATTTTTAAGAGAAAGGTATAAACACAATCTGCCTTAATGTTTGTTCATCTTTTATTGAATCAGCAAATGTCAAGGGAGAAAAACATGATAATGAGCCAGAAATGAAGATGAGTAAAGTAGATTTAAGTTGAAGGAAGGCATAGGGTGGATTCAACTAACCAGTCCTATATTCCTTATGATTTAGGTAACAACTTATTTCCGTATGAGTTCCTCAGATGAAAATGTCAACTTGCTGATGGAAAAAAATGAATCATGCAATCTAACCACCTGAGATCATGTTAGATGCATGAATGCCTTTCTTTGTTAGTCCTCAGTGGGTCATGGCATTTGCTTCCAGCCACTACAGTGCAGAAAGCTGAAACGAGCCTGTGCCACTAAGCTTATCTAAGATGCCCACTAGTGAAGAAAGTACTTGTACAAAATTCACAAAATGTGCATCCTACCTCATTAACATGTGGATCACCATAAACATTCAAATTATTTCAGTGTTCACATTGTAATCACTAACTGCAGAACATAATGTCAGATACATAGTTGTCAAAAATCACATGCTCTCACAAACAAATGTTTTTCATTATTTGAGAGTTCATTTCTTTTAGAGACATGCAGAATGTGATGGCACGCCAGAGCCTTTGGGAAAACCATAGTGTCTGGTTTTACTCAGGGGCTATCTTTATACCTTCTGTTAAGATTCAGACCCTTAACACACAGAGGTACTTTAGGCAAGGTGAAAACATAACCAAATGAGTTTACCGAAAACAAGATGAATAAGGGTTAACTCCACCTGGGACTATTATAAAGTAACTTAAAACAATATATTACAAAAAAATCAAAATATCATAAAAAAAATCAAACACAAAGGGTGGGCCAAATGCATGAGCTAAAATGTTTAAACCCTGGATGAGATGGGAATAAAAGAGTGTATTAAAAGTGTATTTGTAAGGGCCCAAGAAGGGGGAGCAGTGCATCATTAGGACAACTGTAGATGAAAAAAGCAAAATGGGTTGAATGGGTGTTGCTTATAAACTGTCTTAATCTTCTTTCTTGTGAAGCTTAAGCTGGTCAAAAGCTTCTATTGTCTCTGGGACTGATGGTATAAGAATACTGATGAATGCAGGTGCTAAGGATGCCTGTTTTTTTTTAATTGCTTGGGCCTAGGATTACCAGACAATGCCCAAGCCTGTATTCTGCTGCAGAAAAAATGAGGAGTCCAGCAAAAGAGCTCTGTACAGGCAAATGGGACCAACTAACACTGGCCTATAGGGGGTTTTATGCTCCACCCAAAAACGTATACAAATGAAGGTATCTAAACTATTGGGAAAACCAATAAACAAGGAACTAAAGCAGAGGAAAAGGCAGAGCCAAGACTTCACACAGAACGCGTCTTCTAATTTGATAGTCAGAGATTTAAGAAGTAAAAGTTAAACCATGAAGGCATACACAGTGTTCAGAAGTAACATGTTATAAGTGCTAAAATAAATATCTCCTTATTTTCCAGTTTGGTACATGTCTTTTTGTTACAATAAATAAATACTGCAATTTGTACTATGCAACCCATGTATCAGTAACAGTGTTACTTATAATGTGTTAGTTTGTGGGTTAGTGATGGTTGAAAAAAAAAGTCTCTTTTGAAATATGACTAACGTGAATAGTTTTGCACAAGAAGTAATATTTAGTTGTCAATTCTATGTTCCTATATTGACATTTATTCTTCTTTTTGTGCTGGTTATTGACTGTAATAATTATATATATATATATATATATATATATATATATATATTGCCAGTTCTATTTGTTTTGGTGGTTTTGTTGAGAGGTAAAGTAATTAATCATATAATAAATTCCCTGAGATGGGGGATTATATATATATATATATATATATATATATATATATAAATGTCATGTATTGTGGACATAGTTAAACATAAAACATGGCAGTCGTGTTTGCAATAAAGGTAGTGATACAGTCTTTTTAAAAACATAGAGGTAGGTATTCATACTATCTTTAAAAGTGAACAAAGAAAGCAACATTTCTTTACCTATTTCTTTCATCTTTGCTTTTGCTGAAGTCTTTATCACTCATTCACCCAATGCATTCCTAATTTTGTATATGATAATAAATATAATAGCTTCACTAGCTGGCTTAAGAATTTATCTAAGAGTCTTTTTTTAACAAAACCAAAAAGGCTGGCATTATGGTATCATAGCAATTGCATAGAAGCAAAATGCTTTCCAATTTTGAACAGAGATAAGATGCAATATAGCTCTAGTTATAATAAATATTAATAAACAAGAAATACCAAGCCAGTTGCTGGAAATGTCAGAGACAACTGATTTCTGTTACATATAATGAGAATATGTTGGCAGCAAGATATTAGAGAATGATTTATATAGAAATTTAAAAGTATGAGGTTATGAAATTTTATTAGATCTTATGTATTATAACTTTATGGATAGATTTTAATGAATTTGTGACTATAGAAAAACCCAGTGAACATAACAACACTGTTGTTATTTATATCTAGTTTATTTTCTTCCATAGAAGCATCATATAAGGAGGGGGAAAGAGGTTCTAGATGCAATCATCCTCAGACCTCACAACCTCCTTAGGATGCCTGCCAGAGATGCAGGCGAAATGTCAGGAGAGAATGCTTCTAGAACATGGCCTTACAGCTCTAGACTCTAGATATTCTAGATATTATTTACTTCATTGAATTTGTATGTGAGCAAAATAATTATATGTATAGTTTTTAAAAAGTAAAAGAAAGAGAGAGAAGAAGAAAGTAAGGTGAATTTTAAAAAGCTCACATGCCAAATAAGGATGAGGTAGAGTGCTGGGAAACATGACAGACATCCAGAGAGCCAGACTCCAACATGGTAAACTTGCAGTACAAATGATTGAGGGTTTAACACAGGATCTATATTACAGATCCTGTGGAGCAGGATCTGTAATATAGAGGGAACTGGAATGGAAGAGAAGAAGGAACATAGCAAATATATAGTGCATATATAAGCTAGCTCTCCTAAAATGAAGATGGAGGGACTCTTCTGATTATTAAAAGGTGACATGATAGCCACGTTTAAATATCTGAAAGTCTACCATCCTGTATATGGTGCAAGTTTTTTTTTCTGATGCTCCAGGGACTAGAGGTGCATCTACATTTTAAAGATAATGCAGTTTGGCCCTACCTTAACAGCCATGGCTCAGTACTATGAAATCTTGTGAGCTGTAGCTTGATGGGGTTCCAGCACTTTTTGCCAGGGAAATCTATAGGCTGTGTAAAACTACAACTCCCATTAATCCATATAGCACAGAGCTATGGCAGTTGTAGTGGGGTCAGACTGCATTAATTCAACACTACAGACACATCCTAGAACATAGAACAATGGAATCAAACTAAGAAACATTAACAACAGCTTCCTGACAGTACAAGTACCAGTGGAATATGTTGTCTTGGGATGTAGTTGAGTCTCCTCTTATCAGGGTTTTTGAAAAGAGGTTGGATGATCATCTGTCAAAATTGTTTTGATTATGTGTTCCTGCATAGCAGAGGTTTGGACTGAATGGCCTTTGCATCTCTTCCAATTACATGATTATATGGAGGAGATTTGGTGGTGATCCTCTTGTGTCCTGTTGTTGGAGCTGCCTAATAGGTAGATGAAGCCAATCAAACCCTGCAGGCACTGTTTGTCCTGCAACATAGGCTTCAAGAGTGAATGATGCAATAGTACAAAAGGCATTTTTCTTATTCTCAGTAATTGTAAACTCTTGGTAACAGAAAATGAAGATTTGGAATAAAAATGACAAGACAATTCTTGGGGACTAGGCCAAGCTTTGTGGCAACTTGATGGATTTCTATTTTGCCAAATCCAGTTATTTGCTGGTTCTTCGTGCATAGAACTGAGAACTGGGACGCTCTGGCCCTGGAGCGCTCTAACTGTAGGCCAGCCATGATCTGCAGTGCTGTGAAATTTAAAGACAATGAGGGATCACCTAAGCCCTCACGCATCACTCCTGATTCACTCATATATATCCCAGATGAGTTTTTTTAAGGGAAGGCGCAAGAATGGAGCTGATGATGAAGTTAATGATGATGAAAATAAAGAGCTTGAATCTGGGAAGTCTTCTCATCAGCTTACTGTATCAACAGTGGGATCATAGTATCTGTTAGTATTTGTCTCCAGGATCCCACCAAAATCTGAATGCTCAAGAACCATGATATAGAGTGATGTAGTAGATTGATGTTTCTTAAATGCATTGGCAAAATCAAGGTTTGCTTTTCAGAATGTTTTTCAAAAAATATTTTCAAGCTGTTAATGATTGAATCCATGGATACAGAATCTATGGGCATGGAGAGCTGGTTGAATTTGTATTTAGACACTACAATTTAGTGTATAGTATAATTATCTTCCTGTTATGCTAAGCCCATAACAGTAACAACAATAAACAATCTGATAGTGGTAGGTCCTTTTCTTTACTTTCTTGGGATTTATGGAAACGTTTTGCTTATATCCCGCTATGGCCCTAGAAATAAGACTGACTACAAATAAAGGTTGTATTTTTTCCTCTTATTTCAGTGTGTCCATATTCCTCTCTGCTTTCTCACATGCTTATATGCAAGACACAGGGTGAGCACCTAGCAAGTAGAGAAAAGGAAACAGGATACTTTCTCTCAATGCCTCTTAAAGCTATTTCTCCATTTTAGGAGGATACTTTATAGCTATTGTTTAAACGATCAGTCGATCAAACTGCTTTAATAATTTATTCAAAAGGATATTAAAGTACATTAGTAGCAAATTACTTGCACAATGGTTAGTGAGAACCCTATTAAAATAAAACTGATCTTGTTGAACTAAATGACTATGCTAATGGCTTTAAGGTACCATGGACAAGTTATAAATCATCATGCAACCATGAAGGCGATGCAGGGCTTTTTAACTACTTTGTATAAATGAAGTATTGCAATGAATGATATCATCATCATTTCCTTTGTTAAAGCTCTAAGCCTTGTGGTTCTTCAAATATTAGTGCTGATGAGTGAATGATACATTTAGAGTTTGGTCACACAGCCTTTCTTTTCCTTTTTTCCTTTACACTGAAGCAACACTCCTACACAAACCAGTGGGAATTCTGACTGTGATTGGACTGTTGAATCAAGCTCCTTTCTATTTCCAATAATATATAATATGGAAATGGAAATCAAGGTGGTGAATCAAGCATGCCAGAGGAAAGCTGCAGGCGCAATGAATTAAGTTAGCAGCGGATTGCTTTTGGGTGCTCACTTAGTAATGAAACAATGTACTCACATTTCAAAAACCTCCAGTGGGTTCTTTTTATGACTCCCATTGGGACAAGTTACTTTACAAGGATGGTTGAGGCAGCAGCAATCTCTATTCTATAAAGTTATAGAGGTAGGAGGCACGTTTCCAGCATTTTGAAATCTTTGACTCTCAGAAGGATACAGAGAAGCAGCTGGTTGGAAAAAGGAAACCTTCAAGAAGATCTTGCAACTTCCCCCAAGTATGAATCAAATATAAAATGCAGCTGGAATCTCCTCTCTCAATTTCATGCAGAAATAAAAAGGTAACATACATGTGATTAGTATTTCTCTTTAGTGTAAAATGTGTAAAATACTATTTGGGTTAGATGAATCATATGCTATTTGATCTATGCTCAAATACAGTTTTTAAATATGGACTTCAGTAATATATAAGATGACACTAGCATTTGCAGTTTTAAGATTTAAAAAGGTTTTTTAGTCTTACTGCTTTAAATCTAATTGTGTATACTTCCCATTAGTTTCAGCAGTATGGAAAGATTACAGCCTTGATTACTTGAGGAATTAGTTATCATTTCTTGGCACCAAGTTGAGTTGAATGGTTTGCAGGTCTGTTTTTCCAATCCCCTTCCCAAATTCATATACGGCTGATTAATTGCAAATAAATTAATGCTCTGTTTTAGTAATTTCTTGAAGGCAAAGTAGTGACACAATAATTTGCACCCACAAGGGATGTAATTAAATACAGTTGGGCAAAACTAAAAGGTGTTATATTTGCAAAAGTCAGAAGAAGGAAGCATATTAAATAAATCTGTTTTTTAGTTGTGTTACTTAGGCTGCACATTCTAAAACATGTGTGATGTATATTGTGATATGTTGTGCATTACACACTTTATAAATGGGGATTCAAATCTTGCAGTTTAAGAGTCACTCTGATCCTATTAATATGATAGTAGATTTGACAGTAGAAAGAATCCAAATTCAAATCCTATTTCAAGTATACACATACCTAAATATCTTTGGATCCTTTTAAAATATAATCAATAGAGGTTGGAAGTGATAAAAGGGGATCCTAAGAAGCAGACCGTTTATCCTGTCATGTCATCTCCACCTGTTTTGTCTCATACAGATGTTTATATCAACCCGGCAACATCTTATGTTGGGCAAAGTATGATGCTACAATTCATATATGTTCCAGTCACCACCTATATTATATAATAGTCCTGTGATTGCTCCTTGCTATAGCAATTTATTAATATGGAGTCATACCTGCACAAAACTGCTACTTGTAATATGCAGTCTTTGTTTTGCTGCAAGAATGACCAGCTGTTCATTCCTGCTTCAAATCCCTTGGTTTGAAAGTTCAGTAGCATGCTAAATGCACAAGCATGGGTGGGAAGATTCCTATATACATTACATTGTGTGTGAGAGTGTATACACACAGAGAGAGAGAGATATCCACCTCTATGTTATTTTGCCTGAGATATCTATGAGCTGAATGTATAGAATGGTAAACATAAGCAGCTGATAAGGAATAATGTCAGTAAACTGCCAGCTTATTTTATAGTTTCATCACATTCAGAATTTGCCCTACTTTCCAAACCTAATTCAGAATTTGCATGTGTATGCTTGAATGTGTGTATGCATAATAGCAATGGTGATCACAATAACGGTGCCTTGATCTTGTTGTTGTTCTGTTCCTGTAAGTAATTTCTAACATGTTATGATCCTAGTGCATCATGTTAGGTTTGCACAGGGCTTTCCTGGCAAGATTTGTTCTAAATGGATTTGCCTTTGCCTTTCTCTGAGGCTGAGGGAGTGAAAATTGCCCATGGTTGCACATTGTGTTTCCATGGCTGAGCGGGAAATCAAACTATGAGCTCAAACCACTGCGTTATGCTGGCTCTTAATCTACCTGTGCTTAAATTCAAAGATTTGTACTGTCTCGGTTTACAACTTAATAAAACTAGGGAAAGAGCAGGAAATTCACTGCCATCTAAATCCCTGTTCAAAATTATCTAGTAATTGATCATTTAAAAAAATAACATTAAATTCATACCTTGAAGCTCTCTGATGTAATGAGAGTGAGTAGGAACACTAATTAAAATCACAATTATTCATTTGATGCAAATGACATATCTTCCATACATAGTTATCAAGTACCTTCTGTACTTAGCTAAGTAGTCCTCAGGTAAAAAAAAAACACTACAGTTTGTCTCTTGGACCATAATAATAATAATAATAATATAATGATAACTTTATTCCCGTATCCCACCACCATCTCCCAGAAGAGACTCGGGGCAGCTAACACATGGTACAAGGTGCCTAAATACAGAGCATTAAATAAATACATAAAATACAATATAAAATACAATAGAGTAAAACACATAGGCCACAGTCCACAGTCACGAGAAGCCAATCCGAGTCAAAACACACAAAAAATCAGGAGGTCCAATGCCGAACACGAGACAGGCAGCAGCAAGATTACAAGAGTCTTTCCCAATACCCAGCACACAAACGCACAGCAACACCTTGCCTTCTGCAAAGACCCCTCATCCCTGAGCCCACTTTTATCTACAAATCATCATCAGAAGGTGAACTGACCACTGCCCCATCACTATCATCCGCAGCTGCCCCCAACTCTTCATGTGAATTCCCTTGACTCTCCCTCCAATTCCTTCATCTCCTGTCAAGACTTAGCTCTCCCCAAGACTCAGTTGGATCCCCTGATGGCCAGTCTTCACCCCAAGAGAATCCCATAAAGTTATCAGTAGATGTTGGCTCCTCTTATCTTAGTACAATCCATGGTGTCTCCTTCTTCACCTTCACTCATTGACCCATCGTCCCCAGAGAATCCCTCAAATGACTCCTCATCTGTAGGTGCTGTATGTCCCAGATCCTCTTTCTCTGCTGCTCATCATCAGATTCCTGCTCTCAAGTAACCCTTTCCCCCCTTCTGGTACCCATACTACTGTCTGCAACATTATCATCCCCAGAAAATCCCTCAAATGACTCCTCACCTGTAGGTGCTGTAAGTATGTCCCGGATCCTCTTTTTCTGTTGCTCATCATCAGATTCCTGCTCCCGAGTAATGCTTTCCTCCCTTCTGGCACCCATACTACTGTTTGTAACATTACTCACAGGCTCTACTACAACAGTATGTGTGTGTCTGGGTGAGAGAATTGGCCATCTGCAAGGATGTTGACCTGGTGATACCTGGATATTTTATCATCCTGTAGGAGGCTTCTCTCATGCCCCTGCATGGGAAGCTGGAGCCGACAGATGGGAGCTCACCCCATCTCATGGATTCAAACCACTGACCTTCAGGTCAGCAGTTAAGCCGGCATAAGGGTGGAACCAATTACGCCACTGTGACTGAAATGTTGTTAAAGCACATTCTTCAATATAAGAACTTGGATCAGTGGCACTTTATGCTTCAACAAAATGAGCTAATCAAATCTTGCAACAAATAATCCTTCTAAATGAAGTGTATTGATGAAAGACACTTGATCAGTAAAAAATGCTATAAGCATATATCTGTAACAAATTTGATCTAAAAGATAGTTTTGTCGATACCAGACTGGTCAGTTTTGTTACTTCAGTGATAAAGAATTGCACAGTATAGCTATAATAGATTTGACCTGGAAGATGGACTTTTGAGATATTGCATTCATTACTTTTGTCACTTCATTTCTAAAGAAGGACAGGCATATTATGCTGTAATAAATTTAACCTCAAAGATGGGAGTTGTGAAATATTATATTGGTCAGCCTTCTTACAATGCTGGTACATAGTTTCTCTGTTAAGAGGAATGCTGTGTCAGAAACGACTCTTTTTTATAAGAACAATGCTATTAGTCATACCTCATACAAAAATTATAGTGATTCTTCAAATGCTGTGTTGGTTCAGATTTTGTGTACATTTTATCCAGTTGAAAGATTTTTGTCAACAAGACTTGACATTATGGAAACCAAATGAACATCTTTCTCAACAGGTAGGGGCACTGCTTTTCTCTTAACTGAATATTTCTGTTAGATTTGACCCAGCATCAACCTAATCCTCATTTAGCACATATAACTAGAAAAACTGTTTCATATTTTGGTCATTTTTAAAAAGAGGTAGAAAAACATCTCCAAAATGCAAAAGAGAAAATTTATAGATATTTACAGAAAGAGAGGTTTTACAAAATATATTATTGTGATAATATAGTAGCCTTCTTTAATTTAGTGCCCTGGGAATGATAGTTGTAGAGTGGAGAGTTTTTGAAGGGCATCAGGTTAGAGAAGGTTGGTTGTCAGGACAACTTTCATGGTGGCTGCTCTTAAGTTGTGAAAACCCTTTTCCCAGGAGGCCTGGTTGGCTTCCCTTAGGTTGTCCTACTGCCAGCAGGTAAAGATCTTTTATTATTATTATTATTATTATTATTATTATTATTATTATTATTATTTCAGGAAGCATTTGGTTTATAACATGGTGTGGTGGAAACAGATCCTGTCTGACCTTGGAATCTAAGCAGGGTCATCCCTGGTGAACACATGAATGGGTGCTGCTAGAAATGAATAGCAGGTGCTGTGTTTGGTTACGACCAAACACAGAGGTCGTAACTAGGAAAACATGAGTATCCGTTGCCTAATAAAATATTATTAAATTCATAGGGTCTCTGTTTCTTTACAGGTGACTTGACATACATACATTGTGTTTTTACATTACTGTAAGCCCCTTTGAAACCAATGTTTGGAAAAAATGTGGAACATACATGATATAAAATAAAAAAATAAAAAATAATATTTTACTCAAGAACGGACCAGGGTAAACAGTAACACTAATTGCACAACACTAACAAAGGTTTCCTCCATGTTTTCTAGCATAGCACCACTTTAATGCACTTCAATGTATCAGATAATAAAGAGATGCATAAGGATACTGTACATCAGTATCTAAAAGTATAGAAGTCTGCCAGTCTACATCCGATATAGCCCCAAGTCATTAAAAGCTAGGCCCCTGAAACTTGTTTTACATGTCTAAATTTTTGGTTTTGAAGCATGCATTTTGTTTCTTAGTATATATTAATTAATGGTTATGACTCCAAATATATTTGCATCCAGCAGTAGCATGTTGCATGTGGAGAAAAGAGTAAGGGGATGGGGAAACTGAATTAGCATTTGAGTTGCTTGTAGAGAAAAGAATGTAGAGAAAGAAAGGCTGAGTGAATGGGCATTGAGATTGGAAGGAATGAAAACTATTGAGAATGGGAAATTATGAGGTGTAGTGCCATATTGCCCACTTGACTGGGCTTTCTTGGGTCCCAGCCATGCCTTTAGATGCCTATTGTATTACTTACTGGACTGGATCATCAGATTCATCAATTTAAATATTACATCACCAACCCTCCTAAAAGCCACAATACAAGGCAAAATATACGTAATTGTTCTGCAAGCAAGGTGCAAGCTACTTCTTTCCCATATTTTTAATAAATGCATGAAGTCCATACTCTGACTGACACCACAAATCCTCAGAGATTTCAAATTGTAGAGTGACCTGTCAGACTCACATTGCACTTACACACATTCTGTGCATCAGTCCTAAGAGGTATTGCCAAAAAGAAGTGCAGTTTGAATGCTACAACTTCCTAAGCAGGTATTTAGCAGAAGTGTTATCAACTGCATCCATGTCTGAGGCCTCATTTACACTGTCATATAATCCAGTTCCTGCATCCAGTTTATCTTCTTTGAACTAGATTTTGTAGTAATTGTTGATGTTTTTGATTAGGATGTTTTTGATAATGATGAATTGTGGATTATTCTTACACTATGTCTTGTATTTTGCACCTGTTTTTCTATGTTGTACACCGCAATGAGTCACCCCTGGGCTGAGAATTGTGGTATATAAGCACAGTAAATAAATAAATAAATAAATAAATAAATAAATAGATTATATGGCAGTGTATATTCATATAATTCAATTCAAAGCAGATAATTTGGATTCAGAAACTGGATTATATGGCAATGTAGATCCAGCCTAGATGGGCAGAAGCATTTTGATACTGCATTTTGCCTGAATTGGGAGATAGGTGTGTGTGTGTGTGTGTGTGTGTGTGTGTGTGTGTGAGTGAGAGAGAGAGAGAGAGAGAGAGAGATGAGAGATGAGAGCAAGAGAGAATGAAGGGTAACAAAATGGAGTGGGAAAAGGACCTTCCCAAAGTTGCTTCCCCAAGTCCACTGAGAATTACCTAAGAGTAAGTCTCAGTGGACTTCATCACACTTACTTTTCACTATATATTTAAAGGCTAGTGGTTTACTGACTCTTTAAAAAGAAACACTGTAGATTTTTTTTAAAAAAAAAAAACCTGTTACATACTATAGTTGTTCCATTGATAAACTGTTTCTTGTCCCGATCGGAAAGTTACAAGACAGTAGATTTGAATTGAATGTTAGAAGAACTTCCTGACAATGAGAGCAATTCAATGATGGGTCCACTTATCTAGACTGGATCTACACTGCCTGATATCCTAGGATCTGATCCCAATTATCTACTTTGAACTGGACTATATGAGTCTACACTGCCAGATAATCTGGGATAAGCAAAAAAAAAATCTTGGAACACTGTGAACCGCCCTGAGTCCCATTTGGGGTTGAGAAGGGCTGCATACAAATACCTCAAATAAATAAATAAATAATCCTGGTATATAGAGCGGTGTAGATCCAGCCTTAGAGAGATTATGAAGACACCTTCAAAAAGTGGCTACATTGCTACCTGCTGGGTATACTCAAGATAGATTTCCTGCACTGAGGGAAGGGCATTGGACTCAATGGCCCATGGGTCCCTTTTTAATTCTATGATTTTTAATTTGATAATTCAGTTATGATTATTATGAAATAATGATCACAATAATTATATCTAGCCAGTTTTATTGTTGCTTGATTTATCTCTGTGAATGACAAGCAAGGATGACAATGCAATGTTGCTGTTTGTATCATTAGTGTTTTTGTCATCTTAATATTTGCTGCTTCCACATGCAAAGGGTGCCTTTTGGACACTTTGAGAATTTGTCCTGTGAATTCATTCCTTTTTTATCTGAGTTTTTGTGCAGAAGTAGAATGTGTATGCATGGTGTATTGTTTTTAACTACTTCATTCATTTGTCATGAAATGGGGTTAAACCCGGAAGATTACATAAAGAGAAATGATAATATTAGTTGGTTTGAACTATGGTCACATTTATTAACATAATTTGTATCTGCAGAAGGGTGTACCTTGTTTACAGGCAGATATACTAATCTGTAAAACAAGTAAGTAGTGTGCCTTGATTTATGGATGAAAGAAACCTGAATTTGAGAGAGGGAGCCAGCTCAGTATCTCTTGTGTGGGATCTACCTCTTTAAATATAGAGAGGCATTTCTGTATCATTTCTCCTGGGAATGCAGAATGACAAGTGGATGTGATCGGCTTGTTCTTTCAAATCTAAGGGTCCAAGATCCTTGCCAACAAACCTGTGAAGTTCCCTCAATCCTATAGCACTTCTAATTTTCCTGGCATGCTTGCCAGGAAAAGTGACCAAATTACTTGAGAGACTAAATCAAATTAACCTTTCCAAAATTATCCCTCTCTCTAACTGCATTAATCCATTTTATCCAGAATTTTCAAAAAAGCAAAACACCCCTGCCCTGGCTGACCTGATATTAGTCCAAAAAAATCCATTTGACCCTGAAATAACCAACAAAGTATATATTAAATGGTAAAAACAAGAAAGAAATCCATTGAGATTTTAATATCATAAGCCAGGATTTTGATTTAGGGGGAGCTGAGTTTGATTCGGGGGGGGGGGGCTGAGTGAAAGAGGGTCTACCCTAGCAAACCTTTTGTATCGTTACCCCAATACCCCCATGAATATGGGATATATTGAGCATGGTGATCAGATCATAATATGAATAAGCATAACAGTTTAAATAATGTACCAGTAAGGCCTTCTTGCGGACCACCATGAGAATTTCGTGGGGGGGGGAGGGCTGAAGCCTCTCAAGCCCCCCCCCCCCCCGGGCTACATGCCTGATCATTAGTGAAGAAGCAGTCACTTGACTGTCAACATACAAACTAACAGGATGATCCTATGTATACATTTAGTTCTGTGATGCGTGTGTTCAATGGGACTTACTCTTAACTAAGTGTGTTTAGGACTGCAATCTCAGTGACAGACAGGTGGGAGGAGTATTACATTGGGAACGCAACCAATGTGCTAGCTACACAATGATCCGTGACAAAAATATTGTACTTGGAGTCGGGAGGCAATGTTATTTCTCCAGAAGAAAAGACAGATAAGTTGAGTGACAAGTGTACAATTATCTTACAAAGAAAATTGCCTTTAAAAGCCCTAAGAAAGTAACAAGAATTTGCCGCAGTTAATAGTTATATAGAAATATAAACTATAGTATGACAGTCCAAAATAATTCCTTTATTATGAAAACTCTATCTTAAAAATAGGACTGAATTCTTTGTTCAGGTGCCATAATAAACAATGCTTTATTATGATGGCAACACACAGGTCTGAACTTCTGGACAATAACTGTATTAGCTGCATGTACAAGATTTTCCTACTGTATTGAATGTTGGGGAATAAGGAGGTCAGTTGAGGTGATGCAGCTATTTCAGGCAGGCAGAAAAGATAAGAATTTAAGCTGAATGATGACATTCTCTATATTTTGTAACTTTCTTGTAAAAAAAAGTACACGAAAGGAGGGGCAGAGGAAAGCACTCTTGTTTCATATTGGGGTTTTTTTCCATTTCACAAAGAAAATGGAAATGGAAAAATGTTAGAACAAGAAATAGTTTGATGTGCAATAGTAGCCAATGAAGAAACAATAATCTGATACTACTCCCTTTAGCTGTTTTGGCCCTAATCTACCCACAAACAAGGGTTTTTCATGCAGCTGGCAATCTTAAAATCCTCTCTAGATACAACTCCCAGCAATGCTACCCAGCATTACCAATGGTGAAGAATGCTGGAGATTGCAGTCCAAATCCTCTTGAGAACCACATGTTTCTCCTTCTTCTTTTGTGCAATGAAATTCTATACATGTGTACTAAGAAATAAGAAGCATGAGTCAATGCATAGAATCAAATGTGTTGCTGTTTGATGCTGCGACCTCAAATATAACAGCACAGCATTATTCACCAACAAGATGGAGGATTGAGCAGGCTCATAATGGGAACTTTACAGAGAAAATAGAAAACATGGGAAATCCAAACAAAGGGGTCCCCATAAGGACTGGAAATGTTTTGTGAGCAGAGAACGTCAGAGGCAGGGATGTCATGCCAACTCTCACAACTCAGAAAGTGAAGAAAAAGAGCAGGAGGAAGTGCCAGCTGCTGAGCCTGATTGTTGGAGCTACCAACAGCCAAAAACATAGAGCTGGAAGTGTCAGCTGTTGAATGCAATCTCCCTGCTCTGCTGATAATACTGGGTTGGATTTTCAGGGAAGGGAAAGCATACTACTATCTCTGGCTGCTTGGCAACTTCTGCGAAACTCCTGAAACAAAAACAGTCCACAGTGAAAATGTACAGTTAAACCACCCAGCATATTAATTCCTGACAGATTAAAGGTACTATTCTAAGCCACTAGTGAACAATGAACACCAAGAAAATATATTATGTGTAGATGGATACTTATAGATATGCAATTTGTTGCATGTATACATTGCTATTCTCCCAGTGTGAGGCCCAACAAGGCTTACAAACAATAAAATAAAATAACAACGTAGAGTTATCTATCAATTTAAAAAATAATTAAAATAGCACCATTTTTGAAATTATACATTAAGCAATAGAAAAGCATTAAAGTGATTATTAGTTCAAAGAAGACTACAACTTGTTTTGCAGCATATTATATTCACATCACTTCAAACTATTAAACTGCTGTAAAACCTTGGATTTCCTTCCTTCTTTTTTTCTTCTTTTTTCTTTGTCTTCAATAAGGAATCATTTTACAACAGCATCAGTGGTATTGGAGGGGCAGGAATTCCTTGCCATAAGAAATAGTATAATAGCTCTGCCCATTCCCTAGCTGCCCAGATGAAACCTTGGTGTCATTCTGCATTATAGTTAATCTGAAACATACAAATAGGGCTTAAAGCAAAAAAGCCACAATGAATGCCTCTCTCCCGTATTAGCAAGACAGATGCTGTTATTAGCATGGGGATTTATTAGCAGTGCTTATACTGTCTGATGTTCCCTGATGTCCTACTATCTAAAGGCCAAATGAAATTTCAGTAAAGCTTCATAGAGGTTAAAGCCATAGCAGCTCTTGTATTATGGGTGCTGAATCAGTGTCCTTGCTTCTCCTTACCATACTCTCTAAATTCTGTACATGAAGTTCCAGTCTTTATTCAACAAAGCTTAATATTTTAATCTTTTCCGATCTACTTTCAGGCCCAATTTTAGGGCTGAAACATCTTGAGTCATTTTGATAGATGATCTGTGGTAAGAACTTCATAGGGTAACATCGTTCTCTTCATTCTCTTTATTGGTTAGATACTATCAGGGGCCTTCCTCACTACCCTTTATCCCAGGATCTGATCCCAAATAATCTGCTTTTAAACTGGAATATATGAGTCTCCACTGCTAGATAACCTGGGATAAACAGATAATCTGTGATAAAGGGGCAGTGTGGATGGGCCTTCATATTTTATATCTTTTTTGGAGAGATTTGGCTAACATGGAGCTAGAAGCCTATTTGGCTAAATATATCAGGAAGATGGTAACTGTTCTGTTTGCTTTTGAGGTTTCCCATGATAGTATTGCCCTCCCTTCCCCACAAACATTTCTTTTAAAAGCTGCCAGATGAGACCATCCAAAGAACTTACCAAAGGTTTGAAATTGAATACCATCAATATGCTTATGACATCCAACTCCCTCCCCCCCCCCCCCCCGGCTGTGGAATTTTCTAATTGTTGCCAAATGCAATAACATTACCAACTGAGGATCAATAGAAACACAGCATTGACAGTAGAAGGTTAATATCGTATAGGAGTTGTCAGGCTCTTCTGGATGCAACTGCTCTAGTAGGAAAAATCTACCATCTCTCCCCCTCCCCATTTTTTTTTTACAAATTTAGTGAATTTAAATATGCTATAGGAGGGAAATCATCTAAAATTAAGAACTTATTTAGACATCTTTAGTTTGCACTGTTTTGCAAGACTTGATAGTTTATAGGTGCTTCTGGATCTTGTTATTGGATTTCCCCATGGCTTTTGTGACCTGATGTTCCGTAGCTATAACTTTGACAACCAACTGTGTCCACCCTGGAGAAGATTGGGTTGGACTACATTTAAAACTGTGAGAAACTAATACTAATGTAAAGTTCAGTGGCTAGGGTGTTTCCTGGTGCACTCTTTTAGCCGAGATCTTGAATCAGTTTGGTGCATTGTAAAGTCAACCTATCCGATTTCTGTCCTTCACCATGGCCAGCAAGTGCCATTCCTTAAGTTGCCTATAGGAAAACTATGTCACTTGCTTGGACCTCTTTTCCAGAATCCTCCAGCTATCATGTGTCCTGAAATCTATACATCAGTATAATGATATATAACACAAATTTATCACAGAGAAAATTTATCACAGAGAAGAAGTGATGATTCTATGTTTTACTATCTTGCATTCATTTTTTTTCTCTTTTTCAGAATAACATGAGTGCCCTGGCAACATCAGGTCTTTTCTTCAAGGATGGCAAAAAGCGTATTGATTATATTTTAGTCTACAAAAAGTCCAGTCCACAAATAGAGAAAAGAAGCACTTTTGAAAAGAATCTTCGGGCTGAAGGACTAATGTTAGAAAGAGAGGTATGCTTTATTTTCCACTTTTCCCTTGTGAACATGGGCCAATAATTCAGAAATGTGGTTCAGGATCAAAGGGGTGGTTTCTCAATTTCCTCCACTTCTAAAAACCCATCCAGTGCTTGTTGAAATCCACAATAATGTAATAGCTCTGGGCTGATAAAGCCAAGAAAGTTGATAAAGACGTAGTCTACACTCAGAAACAAATTATCCTTGGATTTTTGTCTAGTTCAAGGATAGACAGTTACAAGTCTGCTACTGGGGCAGAAGGGGGAAATATACCCATAACTTGCAGAGACTCATATTTGCCCCATTCTAACCCATTTCAAGAAGCTGTCCATTGCACTGAGGAAGATAACTATAAACATTCTGATTAATGAAAGGTGATGTTTCTGTTGTGCAATATTATTAGTTCACCAGTGTGATTAAGGACCAATTGTTTCCTTATTTTCCAGAAATGACTAAATTAATTTCTGCAGTCCTCTCATATATTTGTTTGATTTTTAACAGCTAGAAATACTGGCTCCCCCAAAATTATGGAAATAATTTCTTCCTAAACTGTTTGTGTGTTAGATAAGATCACAGAAACAGATTACAGAGATCAAGTGGTGTTGACTTCTGAAGGTTAAATTATGACATTTGACCAGCAGGATGATGACATCCATATCAGTGGAATGATGACAACCCCCAAGTTGGTTCAGCATATTGAACAGCTTTTTCACAGTTCAAACTAAAACCCAGAGCAGGTTCACTATCCTATTGATATGAAAGCCATTATAGATTGTATTCCCAGGAGAGGCGGAAAATAAAAACAATTATTATTATTATTATTATTATTATTATTGCCCCCACTTTATCTCCCCAACGAGGAGACATTTGAATTCTTCTTTTTTATAGATATCATGTAACTTTTCATCACATCTATAACAAATGTTGACTGCTAAGGACTAGAGTTTAAGTAAGCAGTAGAACTGAAGATAGATTTTGAATTTGCCAGGAAACTGAAATTCCAGTTTGAATTTCGAGTACTAATGCAAGCTCATTTTTTTCTTACTTGTTGCAGCCAGCTGTTACAAACAATGATATTATGTTTGTTAAAATTCACTGTCCTTGGGACACATTGTGCAAATATGCTGAAAGAATGAATATCAGGATGCCTTTCAGGTACTATCAAATAATTTATCTTTGCTTCAAATTTGTCACTTTGTTGTTTACATTTACACATGCATTAATGAGACATGTTTAACCACAAAAACATGGTTTTACGTGCTTTAATAATTTTACTGGTTTTCCACAATTTTACTGTTTGAAAGATACAGTTGGAGAAAATATCAAAATTCTGAAGACATAGATATAAAAGTATGAATGGTAAAATTGCATTGCTTTGAAGATGAATGAATATAATCATATGCAGAATATAATCATAATCAGCAGCACATTACTATAATCACTCGCCTTTAGAGTAACTTTTTAATATCTAAGAAATAAAATCCTAAACTTAAATACTTTGTTCTTTACAGGGCATAGACTAGTCCCATATTCTAGTGTTGCATTTCCACAAAATGTATGGAAAAGATCTTTCTTTCTTCATTAAAGCAGAATTATGAGTATAGCATCATAGAATCACAGAGTTGAAAGAGACCTTGTGGACCATCCAGTCCAATCCCCTGCCCAAAAGCAGGAAAACTGCATTAAAAGAACCCCCGACAGATGGCCATTTAGCCTCTGTTTAAAAACCTCCAAAGAAGGGGCCTCCACCACATTCCAGGGAAGCAGAAGAAATAGGCAGTCTTACTGATTCCAACTGCTGGTTTCACATGCTTCCTTGTCATTTCTACAGTTTGTAGCTGCATACAGAGTATTCTCCACTTGAATATGATAGTTTGCTTCAGCAGCAAGAGGAAAGAAATAACTATCATTTCACTTGATGCCTAAGTTCATCATGTTATTTCACATCCATTTTGAAACTTTTAAATGGTCATAATTCTTGTAATCTCCATCTCTTCTGGATTTAATCCAAATTAATCCTGAAGGAGCAAAGCATACTCTTAGGCACAAGCTCATTGGCTCCAGGCCAGATCCCATATATTCTAAAGTAGATGTGTTCAATTTTGAGAGGCTCTCCCAGACCTGAGTGTGAAAACAGACTAGACCAACGACCTTGTCACATGGCTGCTGGAGTCGTTCTGTGTCATCAAAACGATGACATAGATCCCATGGGGAAAGCATGGGGCATGCAGCTTCCCACCATTGCTTGTAATGGCAACACAGGAAGCCTCTCATGTTTCCACAGCAGTGGCATGCACTGGCTCCTCCCTCCTTCACCCATGGAGCCATGCCAGCATCATTTGATGAGAGCTGGTGGGCTCTGTGGGTGACTTGGGCTAAACCAGCACATGCTGCTGAATTTAGCCCTTTGTGGTGAGGTCACAATTGTTCTTAAGTCATCCGTTTTAAGAGAAGAAATCAAATAAATTTTAATGAGTCACTACAATAGTCTTCACTTGGCAGTCCTGTAACCATTTCACTGACTTCAACAATGGGAAATTATAATGAAGGAAGGACAGGGAACTGCACAATGAGCCTATTTAATGGTCACTATTTTTCTTAATAATATTTCCTGCTTTTGCTTTGTTATATAATGTGTGATTTCTTTGGTGCATATGGAGTAGCACAAAAGAATAATGCTTAGGTGACTAATCCTGCAGCTTCTAAGCTTTATAAATGGCCCTACCTCTAGAGACCCCATGAAATGTGTTTTGTGACCTTGAGGTAGTTGCCTTTTCGTTGTCCAATTTATTATATAGAGGTATTGCAAAGATAAAATAATGAAACTGTAAAACCTTCTGAGTTCTTTGTACAGGCCAAGGAAGAGGGTTAACTATAAACATAGGTTTCTATTTGAGCCAGGAACCCTAGTCCCCTTCCAAATGTCATGTTGAATCTCAGGGCTTTGGGAGCAGGACAGGGACATTGTCTATAATCTGCAGCTGCCCTTGTTATATGAGGAGTTGTTTGAAATGAAATTATAAATGTAGTCAAAGTGGAAATTATCTTATGGTATCATTCATGCCCAACATCAGTTTTGAGGGCCCTTGGGTAGTTTCTAAAGGCTGGCCTGTTCATATCTGTAGCATTGTGATTTTCTCTTTATTTATATCTCTATGGTGTTCTGATCTTCTCTCACTCTTGCTCCCATAAGTGAAAGTTCAACTCTTTCCTATATGAATTGCACATCCACCCGACTAGTTGTAAAAAGTGCTCAGTTTCTGTTGCTCAGAAAACCACAGTTCTTGCCCCATCAGAGTTACCAGTTGGGATGTGAAACTATTTCTCTGTGGTCCCACAATAAAACTGTTCTGTGGGACACCAATCTCAGTAAATGTATATTGAGTGTGGAAATCTGAAGAATGCAAAACCTATTGGCAACCAGTTAGAAACCATGAACATTGTGTAGCAGGCGTCTAAGTGCGCCTTGCAGCTGTAAGCCGCCCTGGGTCCCCTTCGGGGTGAGAAGGGCGGGGTACAAGAACCCCAAATAAAATAAAATAAAATAATGAACAACTGTGGTTACAGAGCTCTGTGTTGCCCATATGTATCTTACCACAAGAATCCATCTTTATTGTCCAGATGTGGAGCCACCATGTAAATCATCTATTCAATTGAACCCTTTTTTTGTTGATAGTGCACAAAGGCAGCCATTATTAACCTGAGAGAAAATGTACTGTCCATGGTGGGCTTCATGCACATCATTTCAGGGTCAGAGTTCAGAGGCAACAATAGTCACCTTGATACATTCATAGCTGTCATCCCTGTCTTCCCATTATTTAAAAATGATGACACAATGTAATGGATTAAGCCTGTAAATGTCAACTGCTTTATTATTTGATTAGAAATTGGGCTAAGATACTAAATGAAACAAAGCCATACGAGCTGTTACTTGCCATGTAGAGATGGGTCACCATGCTTCACTTGCTACTATTGCTTTTACATCAAGGAATAGTGTTGTGTCATTGTGTTCCTGTTCTTTCCCATCTGTAATCAATGGCCCATACAAAGAAGAGGGTGACACTTGTTCTGTTCTTCCCAACACAGAGATGGCCCTCAAAAATTGTCTTACTCAAATGTTTGGGCTGAATCAGATCATGGCTGCAGTGAAATTGATAAGCCATTCCTTTCTTCCCCTAGAAGATTGGAAACTTAGTTTTAAATGACCCATTGACTCAGCATAGCTCACTTCTGCAGTCCAAGTGAAGTTGTCTTGGGCTGCAGGGATTAGCTGCTGGAGGAGAGAACTATAGCCCTGCCATGTAAACTACCTATATTCTCCAAGCTAGACTCTTGTCTTTAGATATGGTTGGGAATTACTGTCCCACATCACTTACATCAAAGCAATGTTCAGCAGCCAGATCTTCTGTTCATGTGGCATGGAAGTGATCCCATCTTTCTCTTTCCAACAGATAGCAAATTGTATCTTGGTTTGCTAGTTTACATAACTGGTCTTTTAGTCACTGTTGTGTGCTTATTTTAAATTTGAATTGTTTAAATAAAATGTGAATGCCAGATAATCTATCCATTCTTCCAAGAGTAGCATCAATGTTCATTCAAAATAACATCAAATAATGTGCAGCAGAATTCCAGCAGTATGAGGAAACTATTGATTTGGTTACATAGTGGGAAGTAAAAGGTAGTTAGTGTTGAACTGCAACTTCCATCAGCCATAGGCAGCATACACAATTGTGAAGGATTGTGGGAGCTGTAGTAAAAATAAATGTAGGGCTATATGTTCCTCCTCTCCATTTATAATGTACCTTTGTGTGTTTATATTTCCAGGATAGTCATTCAGGCAATATTTTCAATCAAACTGTAATTGAAATCTGGTGACTTTTTCCTCAGCCTTCATTAGGTTCACTTAAGAATAACCCAATTTGGGAATGGGAGTAGACCAAAAAAGCAATCTGTTCCTGTCCTTGCATCCAGCTATCATTTGTCTATGATTTGTGTGCAAAATATCAGCTGCTATATTGGCAAGATCGTTAACATTATTAAGAAATCAATGTAAAACTGAGAGGAAAAGAAACACAGTCTCCAAGCTTTCTGTAACCTGTAATAACTTTGTGCATGTTAAATGTTTAATTTAAAGTAGTTCAATTTTACTCCATGGCATCAATATTTAATATATTTTCATATATTTCCAAGTTAATGGTTTTAAAATAGCTCTTCACTTTTATTACTGTGCTCCCTTTCTCTTTTGTTTGGTAAAGGTCCAGGTTGCACAATAGCTAAGAGCTCTTTCTGATATGTGTGTGTGTGTGTGTGTGTTTGTTTATTTTTTTTCCTTTTTGTCTGTATAAAAATTGTTCTCAGATGATTTTTGCTGTCCTTACAGGAAAAAATGTTATTACACTGACTGGAGGAGCAAAACCATGGGCAGGTTGGTGGGTGATGAATAGCTTTTCATTTTGGAAGATAGTTCGTGCTACATAAAATAAATCCATTTGAGCAGTTGTAAATTTATCCCAAAAGATATCAAGGGGGTTGATTTAATTAATGAAGGCTGTAGAATTATTCTCTTTGCTTTTTAAATTTGGAGCATAATATTATCACACACACACTATGAATTTAAGGGTGGAGTCGAAGGAGTAGGCTCTACAGTGAGATACCCTATATTTGGCAGGTAGTGAGAACCCATCAAGAAGTAGGTCCCAAGGACTCAGAGAGAAAGAGAACTTGCTAAAATTAACTTTCCTATAGCTGCCATCTCTTTTCTGTTGGCTTGGACATTTACGTGAAAGCTTCTTTATAGTGTTGCAAAGACTTCTTAAGAAAATGCTCTATGATACATTTCAGCCCATTATTTTGAAACCTTCCCTTGTAGACCACTATTTCTAGAACCCCATAGCAGCTATTTGTCTTACTGACTGTGGGGTACTCCAAAAGAAGTAAAATTTCTCAATTTTCTGGTGGGGACCCCCACACCTCGCAAATTTGGAGACCTTCCATAATGCTCTTTGTCCAGTTTTGGTCAGGTTTCCTCCTTTTCCATAGCTGTCCCCAAAACCTAACCCTGCACCATGTCAACAGCTGATCTCTAGAGGGCTTCCAACCTCCTTTGCCCATAGTTCTTAGCAGTCTTTCCCATCCCTTCCATCAAGAACTCTGTGTATACAAAGTATGCTGTTTATTTCAATGGCATGTCACCCTGGCACATTACTCCTACATAATGGCATCCCAGTTTACCTAGAACCTTTCAGCACCTTCTGCAAATCAGTTTGTAAAACTAGAAACAAAATGAAAAACTGTGGTGAAATGTGAAAATGTGGTGAAATGTGAAATGTTTAAATTGAGGAGCAGCTCACTGTCATCTCTCCTCACATTCATGCTGCATTGGATGTGGGTTTAGGTGATGAAATACAATCTAATAGACAATCTCTCTTTCATGTTCCATCTCCCTTTTTAGTTAGGTAGAACTAGGGATAAAGGACATAAAGATATGAGATACAGAGAAATACAGTGACAGGTTTCAGTCACATTGGGAGTTAGTTAGTTAGTTACTGTGTCTCCAAACAGTACATCAGGTGAATTCTAATGGCATCAGCTATCAATTATTGCATTTGAGAAGTGATTGTTACACTGATCTTTTACTTTATTCCAAAATCTATGTAGCATCCAATTAGCAAACAACATAATTTGAAATTACCAATAGAAAGATTGTAACCTTTTAAAAATATCTTAACTACAGATAATAATTTGTATTGTTATTGTTTTGGGATCATTAGTATGGAAATTCCATAGAGCAAATGCAAATGCAATTGTATTTTAAAAATATATTTTAAATGTTAAGTAGCATGGGTTGAAATATGTAATTATATAAATTTACAACTGCTTATCTTCTCTCCTTGGTCATGCACGTGCTTGCTTTGTATCATATATAGTTTAAAAAGACATATACATACACTTTATTTTACATGATTTGTTAACAGGATTCTCCCCCAAACTCCCAGATCTAAATCATTAGACATACATTCATTTGGTACAGGTTGAGGACCTTTATCTGGAATTATAACATCCAAAACATTCCAAAATTGTCCACTTGAGTTACTGAGATAGTAATACTTTTGCTTTTTGGTGGTTCAATGTACTTTGTTTCATGCAGTAAACTGTTAAAATATGGTATATAATTGCCTGCAAGCTGTGTCTGAGGCATAAATGAATTTCATTTTTAGACTTTGGTCCCATAAATAAGATACCTTATTTACCTAAATGCAAATAAAGGTATTCCAACCTTGGGGAAAGGTTGGGGGAGGGGGAGAGAGAATCTGAAATCCAAAAGACTTCTGATCCAAATCATTTTGGATAAGGAATCCTCAACCTGTATTCAGTAATTCTCCATAGCATGATATTCCCTGTGAAGCTCTGGTGGTTTTTGTTATTTTTTGTTTTGATTTGATTTGATTTGATTACTATTATTGAAACTTTGATTCTGAGTGCCTGGCAGACCCCTAGAAATATGATCAATTAGATATGGACTCCTCCTTCTCCTTACTAAGGTCCACAATCCTGGTCTACAATGAAGTTTTCTATTCCTGCCCTGCCTTGAATTTTAATCTTTCATCTAAAAAAAACTTTTGGACTTTACTGGCTGTGACACAATGGAAAGGAAAGAAGTACTATATTCAGTCAAAAGAACTAACTTGCAAGACATTGATTTAATGTAAAAGTATCTTGCCTATAGATGTACATACACAAACATACCTATTTGTATAAAACTACAGTTAATTGGGGACATTTTTTTGAAATATAATGGATGTCTGTACAGACATCTATTGTGTTCAGCAGGACTTACTCCCAGGTCAAAGGATTCAAAATGGTAGTCTTTATCAATTAAAAGATGAATATGTATGTACTGATTTGTCATATTCCACCTTTCCAATAAACATATTGTTCAAGATAACCACATTGCAAAAAAAAAGAAAGAAAACCAATCCCCAAACATATCCATATTATTAACCTGATTATTTTGATTGATTATATAAGTAAACATTGCCACAATAAAAATAAATTGTAATAAGTTCAAAACATTTTAATTATCGCATGACAAACATGGTGGTGTGAACTGGTTCCTGCTGACATTGTGACATCATCTACTCTTCTCCTACTGCTCCTGAGTTTATGGATGTATTTTCACCCTGAAGACTAAGCATATTTATTGCAGATCAATGAGCAGGTTTTTTTCCCTAGGCATCATAAAATGGAATTGTATTTGCATATTGTGATGTGTGCCTTTCTGGTGAACTATTCGTTCATGCACATTTTATTTATCATTTAATCATTGCTCAGCATTAGATTACCCTCATCTGAATGTGTAACATGTCTCCACTGGAATGTATAATCTTTGAGGTGATGTGAATTTACTGGGTTTGAAACATCTGGTCTATGAGGTTTGATATTTTATGGCTCAGATGGAAGTGATCACAGGAATTTTTACTTTTCTGAACCAGAATTTTTATTTTTCTGATCAATGTCCATATTCAGTGGGGCTTTTATTCAGAAATCAAGGGGGCAGTAAAGGAACAGACATTCAATTGGCCTTCTGCACTCATGGATTATGTATTCACAGATTCAGTGATCCATGGCTTGAAAATATTTTTAAAATATGTTTTAAAAAATCCAAAAAGCAAACCTTGTGTTTGCTATTTTTATAAGAAACGTGATTTTACTGTGCCATCATATATAATGGGACTTGAGCATCCATGGATTTTGGTATGTATGGGAGGTCCTGAACCAAACTCCAGTGGATATCAAGGGCCCATTATGTATATGATTCTTTCTCTTAACAGGACAATTTGAATGTCTTGAACACACATCTGTTTCTGTATCTTACCTTAAGCAGCTGCTCATGGGGATAGAAATAATAACACCACTGAGGAGCTTGGAAAAGTTCTTCTTGGTGCTACAGCAACCCTTTCTAGCAACCCCTTTTATGAGGGTAAAGATCTCAGTGAAAGTTGGATAATCAAGAAGTCGCTATCATAGCCCAATTCCCAGATCTTTGCTAGGACTGTTGTGCACCATTTTGAGTGGTGGAGTTCGCTCAAGGTAAGTTGGGTCAAAGACTTACTGGGGCTTTGATAGTGAATGTATAGTCAAAATTGTATGATGTTTAGCCAGATAGTGGCCACACACATGGATGGGTTAACTAAGGGCAACTTTATTAATTGTTACCTAATTAATATCTATGATTTTTCCTGCCATGTGTTCCTGAATGCATAATGAACTTGACCATGAACTTTGCATTGAACTTGGTAAGGGTAATTATGTTCCCAGAATTATTAATGCCATATTTCCAGTTCCTAGGCCATTAGCTTTCACCCTCCCCTCTTTTAATTACCATGCAGAGGAAGGTTATAGCTCCTGGCCTACACCAAATGGGCTCCTTGGTTGTGCGCTGAATTCAATTCCTTTGCTGTTTCTGCCACAGATTGGGAGAAGCGTCTGCTTTGTCCCTATGCCCCGCAGGGTCCTCCACCCCTGAAGTTAGCATGCAGGGGAGAGAAAGCCAATGCAGGTGCCAGGCTCGCCACAGCGAGGGAACTAAAACCTCCCCCTGAAGGCCCCTCCTCCTGCAGGTCTTAGAAAAGGCCATGGCAGGTGCCATGCTCACCATGGCAAGGAAGAGAAGACCACGGCAGGAAAGAGAAAACCAAGTCCCCCTGCCAGAAGAAGACACCAGTGAGGAAGGATGGGATTACTTTCTTCTCAAAAGTAAATGGAAGAAGCTGAAGGATCCCAATGCAGCTGGGGGGGGGGGGCACAAGCCCCCTTGGGGCATACTTGTAGACCTAACCTGGGGATGTCCACCTTCCTCATCAGTCAGATTCAGACTGAAGAGGAGGGCGGGTTGCCTGTCATGGCTTTGCCCTCCCTGAAAGCAGTCACATTGGGACTACTTTCATTTTGCCTCTTCTGTGGTGGAGGCAGCAAATCCCTCCCCAACCCCACCTTCTAGGCATTGAACTGTATACGGGATGCAAAATAATTATTAGGGGTTAACCAAATGGGAATGCCATAGAGTAGTTGTGCTATCACCTTTGCTTGAAAACCTGCAGGGATGTGGTGATATATTGGCTGCCCCTGGAGTGGAAAAACCTCCTGATGGCACTGTCGCTTGATTGAGCCCATGCCAGTTTGTATTTTAAATGAATGGAACATGACAGATTGTTACTGAACCAAAGTTCTAGGTATTTGAAACTTTTTACTTGCAGTGAGTTAAAGCACTGAGCTGCTAAACTCGTTGACCAAAAGGTTGTAGGTTCGAATCCGAGGAGCAGCGTGAGCTCCTGCTGTCAGCCCCAGTTTCTGCCAACCTAGCAGTTCAAAAACATGCAAATGGGAGTAGATCAATAGGTACTGCTCTGGTGGAAAGGTAACAGCACACCATGCAGTCATGCCGGCCACATGACCTTGGAGGTGTCTACCGACAATGTCAGCTCTTTGGCTTAGAAATGGAGATGAGCACCAACCCCAAGAGTTGGACACGACTGGACTTAATGTCAGATGAAACCTTTACTTTTACCTTACTTATCTTACAGACTTGGTTTTTGTTCCTTTTCCCAAAAACCAGGATCTTGGTTTTATCATAATGCACCTCCAGATCATTCATCTCACAAAAGTCAACAAATCTATGCAGGAGTCTTTTTATACCCACACAGGAGAGGGATAGTAGCAGGGGTGGCTCAACCCATTACACAAAGTAAGCATTTGCAGTATAGTTGGTTTTGCCCAGGGGCGCTCTTGAGGTGCTCTTGGGGGAAAATAGACCTTGACATATGCGAGTTGTAGTTACTGGGATGTATAGTTCACCTACAATCAAAGAGCATTCTGAACTCCACCAATGACGGAATTGAACTAAATATGGCACACAGAACTCCCACGACTAACAGAAAATATATATCAATGATTGGTTGGGGGGGGGGGGCAAAATACTATTTGCTTACTGTTGAAAATTACCTAGGGCCAATCTTGGGGCCAATCTTGGGGCTATGCCCATCTACTTCGGCCAGGGCTGTAAGGAAATCATACAAGAAGATGTTAAATAGTAGTGGGGCAAGTACACACCCTTGTT
Organism: Anolis sagrei; assembly: GCF_037176765.1. NCBI lineage: Eukaryota > Metazoa > Chordata > Lepidosauria > Squamata > Anolidae > Anolis > Anolis sagrei. The sequence continues at coordinate 261,398,697 of NC_090021.1, read as the reverse complement.
TGACTCCCTTTTTGACCCAGATCGGGTTCTACAGAAATCTCCTGTGATCTTTTATCTGGCATAGGTTTTGTTTGTGCAATTTCTTTATCAAGAAAAGAAGCCAAAAGTGCTTTTAAAAATGTATACCAAAGAATCTCATACTGGCTAGGTGATTCTTGGATTTGTGCCCTAAAATGTATTTTTTCCCAAACTCTGTTAGACACTTTTTAAAATGTTCTCTTTGATTTTAAAAATACAGGTAACTTAAAACTGATTGATTTGGTATTCGACCACAGTGATAACCATTTGAGTAATATATGCAAAATTTGCTGTAACTGAATCAGAAACCTATTTAGTCCATCACCATTCTGCATTCATTTCACATTCTTTGTCCATTTGCACTCATCTGCGTGTAATTGCTAAAATATTAACATCATTATTTTGGAAAGTATTATATGTATATATGCAGATTGTATTTTTGACTACAGATTTTGCCTAATAAGCTTTACTTTATACTACTGAACTGTCAGGGAAAATGCAAATGTCTCACAGTGATAGGAAAAAAGATGAATAGATAGAAGCTAAAAAGGATTTTGATTGCAATATTCTGATTTTATTTTCTAAAAATTTTAAATTTCTATTATTTGTCTATTAACCTTTATGAAAAATAGGTTCCATTGTCTAGATGTTAATTTGATGCACTGTTCCCTTTGCAATGCTATTCATTTTCACTGTTACCTGAAAAAGAAAGACTGAAGAGAATCTTTTTCTGCAAGCCGTAGGATTTTTGATGTTCTTCGTCCTGTGCTCTTGTAGCTGATAAGTGAACACCTCTTCTTGTATTTTGTTTTAAAGCAAGGGTTAGGTGCACCTTTTATCCTCATAGCTGAATTCAGTTTCAGATTATTTGTTGGAGGGAACAGACATTTAATTTAACTGATGAGCCAAAAGAAAAGGAATCAACCACAAATTTTAAGTCTATTTTGCTGTAAGCTCTTACTCCTAGCAGCTAAACCCAATGGGAAGCATTACACAGTGAATCACAATGCTCTCTGGACCATCCTCCTAAAAATTGGATGCCCTGACAAATTTGTGAACATCCTGCAGCTCCTCCATGATGACATGATGGCAACAGTCTTGGACAGCAATGAGTCCCAAAGTGACCCATTTAAGGTGGAATCAGGTGTTAAAGAGGGATGTGTTATTGCCCCAGCCTTATTTTCCATCTTCGTTGCAATGATATTGCACCTTGTTGATGGGAAGCTTTCCACCGGCAAAAAAATCATCTGTCAGACAGATGGCAAGTTATTTAACCTCAGCAGACTGAAAGCCAAAAGGTCACAATAACATCTGTTATTGTACTCCAATATGCTGATGATAATGTAGCCTGTGCTAATTCAGAAGACCTACAAGCCACACTTTTTGCAGAAGCATACAAAAAGCTTGGCCACTCCCTGAACATCAAGAAAACCAAAATGCCCTATCAGCAAGCGTCAACCAATCCCTCTGCAATGCCAAAAATACAGCTTAATGATCTAACATTAGAAAATGTTGACTATTTCCGCTACCTTGGCAGCCATCTCTCCACAAAAGTCAACATCAACACCAAAATGTAGCACCACCTGAGCTCTGTGATTGCACCATTTTTTCAGATGAAGCAGTGAGCATTTGAGGATTGGGACATTCATAGAGATGCCAAGATGCTTGTTTATAAAGTTATTGTCCTCCCATCCCTGTTATACGCCTGCAAAACATGGACCATCTACAAATGTCAATCTCAACTTCTGGAACAATTCCATCAGCATTGCCTCTGAAAAAATCCTGAAAATCTCTTGGGAAAACAGGTGGACAAATGTCAGCATTATGAAAGAAGCAAAGACCACCTGTATTGAAGTGATGATCCTTTGCCATCATCTTCACTGGATTGGCCATGTTGTCCGAATTCCCGATCACTGTTTTCCAAAGCAGTTACTATACTCTCACCTTAAGAACAGAAAATGAAATGTTGATTGACAGCAAAAGAGATTTAAAGATGGGCTTGAAGCTAACCTTAAAAACCGTTGCATAGACACCAATAACTGGGATGCCCTGACCCTTGAGCATTCTAACTGGATGTTAGCTGTTACAACAGTATTGTGAAATTCGAAGAAGCATGAATGGAGGGTGAAAGGGAGAAATGTGTCAAGAGGAAAGCCAATTTTTATTGGGACCACCTTCCATCTGGAAATCAATGTCCTCACTGCGAAAGAACATGAGGATTAAGAATAGGTCTCTACAGTCACCTATGGACCCACTGCCAAGACCCTACACTTGGAAGGCAATTATACTTGGCTGTGAGTAATTATTACAACCCTTTGGAGAATACAACAGCTAGGATATAAAATAAAAATGTTGAATAAGTCAACAGATCATGTAAAAAGCCCAAACAGACAATTTTTACCAAGTACATACAAACTGTATCAAATCAGAAAGAAAACAAAAAAAATATCATTTTTTCCCTTTTCCTATTTAATTAAATACTAATTTAGGTGACAAAAAAGCAAAGCAAAAACCCCAAACCATCCCTGTTGCTGAATGTCCTAGAAGAAAGTTCAGTTTCTCTTCACAGCACTATTCCCATTTACCATATGCCAAATAAATAGCAATAAATGTTCTCTAGGACTGAAATACAAACATCATTCCATCTGGTAAAGAACCAGACCTTTCACTTTAGTTCTTTCACACACACCAAAAAATGGCTCTGGGATGACCTGGAATCTTCCCAGTTGCATTTTTGTGTCTACACCTGCTTGAGTTAAAGATGGGTAAAGGCCAAGTATTCATGTTGCACTGGGATTTTTTTTCTTGGAATTTAAGTTTACTTACAGAAGTTGGAAAATCATCAAACAACTAAATTGTAAGAAGAGGGATGTAACCATCTGGTAAACCCCAGAAGTTTGGCTTGAGGGCCCTAAAATGGCACACTCATACCTAAAGCATTTCTCAACTCTGTTTGAAAGAAAGTGGGCTGTTTTGATAAAACTCTCCAAATGTTGCTAAGCTTTGTGAAAGCAAACTTGCAGATGTCTTGAAGGTGCCTGAGAATTGCTTACAGTGATTACATTTCATCTTCTGAAGTCAAAGATACTTCTCTTCTAGAAAGGGAAGATAAGACAGAGAGATTTTAAGTCTAGGCAGGTCCTTTACCTATCAAGGAAAATTGAAGCACGATTCCCAGTTTCCTTGCTGATCAATAATGGAATAACAAAACATGAGTTGAATGAGGGCTACTTGATTTAACATATTTTAAACCTGGAAAGGAACAAGATCAGCTGATTTTCACTTCAGCATTTCCATGGAAAAATCATCTGAGACATAAGTGCAAGCCAAAAATGGAGCTGTTCCCCTTCCAGTCATCTGTTGGAAGGCAGCCAAAGAACCACACCCAAGGCACAGGATTTAAAGTGAGGGCAAAGCGCCCAGGCCAGCCTCAAGAAGAGTGTCTTTTAGGTATCAGGGACTAAGAAAGAATTTCCAGAGCATTCCTTGTCATCAACAGGGTGGCATGTTGTTTACTGTATTCTTATTTTCTCCCCCAGCTACCTGCTAGATGACCACCCACTTAAGGGTCCAACTTAAGCCAATTGTTAAAATGTGTGGGGCAGTCATAAAAAACACAGACAAATCGGAGGGGGTTCTTATTCTGCTCTGAAAAACTGGCAAAGCTAACACTGCACTAGAGGAGATAGTTTGGTTAAAGTGATGTCCAAAGTGTGTGTGGAGGTGGGGCAGTGTCAACTCTCAACCCACATACACACTCGCTTGGCATCACAATGTTTCCCAGTTGACATATTTGCCAGTGACCTTTCACCCATTGGAGAGCAACAAAGTTGAATCCACTTTATAGGAGCTGCCTGACTGACTGTGAAAAGTGATGAGAAACTATGGAGAAGGAAATTAAATGGAGAATCCTGGAAATCGGCATGTGTGGATGGATTTTTTGTTTTTGTTTTTGTTTTTTTGTTTTTTTTTGTCGTGTCAGGAGTGACTCCTGGTGTGAGAGAATTGGCCGTCTGCAAGGACGTTGCCCAGGAGATGCCTGGATGATTTTGATGTTTTTATCCTTGTGGGAGGCTTCTCTCATGTCCCCGCATGAGGAGCTGGAGCTGATAGAGGGAGCTCATGCGCCTCTCCCCGGATTCGAACCTGTGACCTGTCGGTCTTCAGTCCTGCGGGCACAGGGGTTTAACCCACTGCACCACCGGGGGCTCCGGTGGATGGTTGATATTCTGATTACAAATCAAGGTTTTCCTGTATGACCCACTTAATGTTTCTTAATATAGGTTGGCATGGGTTGTTTCAATCCCCAAAACAAGTCATACATTTTAATATCCGAAACAAATGATACATTTCAATGCCCCAACAAATAATACTTCCACAATAGCAACACAAAGTTGATATGTACATTTTTGAGGGCAGTCCTGGGGAAATGTTGCAGAATTGCAATTTGCACGAGTCCTAGCATGGCCAATTATAACAACAGTGGGGGATGATGCATCATCTGGTCATTCCACATCTCTGCTTTAGATCTTGTGTTCTTCACTCCAGACATAATATCAATCCTTCAGGTTTTTCTCCTTTTCAACTTAAAGCCCTGGTGGAATTGATAATTGGTTGACAATCCTACAGTCATTTGGCCGGGAGCAAATATTCAATGGAACTTATTTTTTCATTTTTTTTAAAAAAAAAAAACATTAGACAGTTAATGGTTTTACCCTTGGTTTTGTAATTATTTTCACCATTCTGAAATTGAGAACATTGTAGAGGATACAACTACTCCATTCTCATCTTGCCCTTTCAATATTTGTTCCAGTACATCAAATACATAATGAAAGAAACAATAAAACAACATATTTCTTGGGGGTTTTTTTCAGTTTGCAAAGGAATATGAGGGAATTGAAGAGCTGGTTGCCCAGAAATCCTATGAAACTTGACAAAGAAGCACTTCCTGATTTGGAAGAAACAGATTGCTACACAGCACCCTTCAGTCGTGCACGCATACATCAGTAAGTGGTGGTTTAAAATTATTCATATGAATAAGACACCCACATTAATATTTCATTTTCCTCCAGCGGGTGACATAACAACAATCCTCATTAACAGATGGCTGGTGTCAAAACTGAATGGAAATCATATTCTAAAAATTATGTCATCTAGAAATAGAGTCTATATTCAACAAATATTTTCTAGACAAAGACCTTCACCCACATAATTCCACTCAGGAGATTTGATTTACTCTTCCAAGAATAATACTGCAGCTCTCCAAGGATAGTCATACTACTATGAAAGCTTTTGAAAGACTCCTAAATTACCCTGAAATTATAGGGGATAAATTCAATATCTCCCTTAAACCAAAATAATATTTTTGGATGTTTTTCATAAAGGCATAATTTTACATATGCGAACTACAGGTTCATATAAAAATACATTGCTGCAATTGCAGTCAGTTGAATTTTGGGTTATGGCTTCTGGAACATGGCCATGCTGTCCAGAAAACTCACAGCAACCCAGTGATTCCAGCCATGAAAGCATTTGACAACACAAGTGAATTTTGTTAGAGCAAATGGTAAACCAAATGAATATGCTTTTAATGCTCATTCCTGCTAGCCCATTGGCTCAGAACCAGCTAAAATATTACTTTATAACTCACAAGTTTGATACATTGTAACTGCCATGGATGCATTTTGTGAAATTCTAGGATTTCTAGTTTCCAAATCTCAAGATTCCATAGCAGGGAACCATAGTGCAATAGTTGGGTAGTGTGAAAAGGACACCAAAGGTTAGTTTCTAACTTGAGCCCCCCTGGTGATAGAACTGTATGGTTGTCTGAGTGAAACTGGAAAGAACTTCTTCACCTCTCATGCTTTTGTAGAAGATGGGATTTTAGAAGTTTACCTGGTTACATGACATATCAGATCTATTAAGATTATTCTACTTAGTCTGGAAAGCTTGGCATATATCAGTGAATGGGGGTGCAATTTTCACAATTCTTATTTGTTCCTGCAATCCTTAATATTCCAAAACCTGCTTGGGAGGGGTAGTTAGGGTGGTGGGAGTGGGGATTAGTTAGTTTAATGTCCTGATCTGATGGTTTCTCAGTGTGAGGCATTGTGGGATGGACACAATGATTTGTAGGAAACACTTTTCTTAAACTGCCTGTAATGCAATAGCAAAGATGGTTTGTTTCCATGACCAGCAATACCTCACACCGAGAATGAACCTCTTAAAGCAAGGCATATACAGGGAAACAGCCGAGGAGGCAACAGAGACCATATCCTCCTTTTACAGATTTTGGATATTTTTTTCTGCTGTTGCCTATGTTCTCTCTTTTAAAATACTTTGCAATTTTATAACATGTTATATTGGATTCAATTTGTTTTTATTTTAATTTTGTCAAATTAAATTGAGAGGGTTATAAACTGTGTCACCAAATATATAAAGTTGTCAAGCCTTATGCTAGAAGTATGGAAAACATGAATTCATTGTGAAATGCATTGTTTGCTGTTACAGTGACAGCTGCTTTGAAAATTAGTTAACAACAGCTATCTTTTTAACAGTTTTACAATAAACAACAAAGACAGCTTCTTCAGCAACTCCACCAGAAGTAGGATAGTACACCATATGCTGCAAAGAACCAAGTATGAAGACGGAAAATCAAAAATGGGTAAACATTCATTAAAATGGGAGTTAAACTGTGTGTTTTTGTGCTTACCTTCCTACATGCGTGTAGTAAAACAAGTATTTTTTTCCAGAAACTCTCCAAGTTTTTTATAGCAAAGGCAGGGGAATGAAATGGGAGGACTCTTATTCATTATATTGGGTCTTGATCTGAAACTACCATCATCATACTGCTCTTACATAACAGCATAGTGAAATCATATCTGGAATACCATTCTCTTCAGCTATCCTAATTTGGCAGGAACAGTATTGATTAATCCTGTATTGTCCAATTTTTCAATTGTTTTTCAACACCCCCAGTTTCTCTGTACTCGCCCATTACTTTCTTGTATCCTAAGGTTACATCAGTTGCTGGTAACTGATCTAAACAAAACCGGTTAACACAGTTAACTCAGCAGGTGGAAGAGGGCAAGAGATTGAATTGCCCTTGTCTCATCTATGTTGGTTCTGCATCTGTGTTTTTAGAATATTTTGGCAATATATTATTGTGGTGTTTCTAGGGGCATAAAAGCTATCCCAATAGTGTAACACAATTTTCTGGTAAATAGGTATCAGTAAGAAAAAAGGAGACAGTTCTTTATACCATCATTACACTTGTCCTTGAAAGCTGCAGAAATTTCTAAAAAGGCAGCTCCAAAATTCCGTTCAGAAATTTCTGCAGCTTTAATTTTAAGTGCTACCCTCACCCCCAAGAAATTGCAGAATGAAATGCTCCAGGCTTTATAACCAATAGAAAAAGCTCATTTTTGCATTCATGAGCTGTCTCTCCTTTAAGATCCAGAGAGGGCTTTTTCAGCAGCAGTCTAACTACTGCTACTTTTAAACAGGATGGAAAATTCCCCTCCCTGAGAGATGCATTAATAATTTGCTGTATTTGAGATCGAATTGCATCGCCTCCCTGGATGACCAGCCAAGAGGGACAGGGATCAAGAAAGCAGCTTGTCCTGCTTACTGGCCCCAGCATCTTGTCCACATTAACAGTACTCATCAATAGAAACTGATCCAGTGTAATTCCACTCATAGAGTTGCTGGACACCTCATTGTTGGCCTCTGCTCCCATGATTTCATCTAAGTCAGCTGTTATGCGGAAGATTTTATCTGCTAAATGGTTGTTAAAAGCATCACAGTGAGCTACTGAAGGTTATAATAACAGGTTCAGAGAAGAGGGTACCTGAGTTCAGAGTCACTACTCTGAACAGCTCTCTTTCCCTCACTTGTGCACTGATGCCATACCCAGCTAGGAGGGCCTGAACCCAGGTTGGACTGCTATCATCTCCTAACCAAATTTCTGTGAAGCATCGTAGGTCAGCTCCCTTATCTTTGAGGAGATCATAAATTATATGTATCTTATTTTTCACTGACCTGGCATTACATAAGAGCAAGATGAGGTTTAGTGGATGGACTGGCTCACTCCAAGTTCACCAGACTGGCAGGATGACTGGAAGTTGAACTTGGTATTAAACAACTTTCTCTATATGGGCATGTGACCCTGCCATCACCATATCTCTCCCTGTCCTGAATTAAATACAAACAATACAGGGTCAAAGAGACAACCAAATACAAAACATGAAAACACAAAATACAGATTATATCAATACAACAACACTTAACACACAGTCAGTGGGTGTATTCCAAGTTGAGCAGGTCAAATATTTAGATAGCTCAGTAGCACCCTATTCCCACCAGGGGACAGCCTGCTAGATGATTCTGGGTAGCCTTCGCACTACTACCTACTCCTTCAACTGGCTCTCCCACTGGTAGCTGGTGTAGCAGTTCCAGAGTGATCAGTATCCACCCAATGAGCTATTTTTACCACAAACAATATGCCACATGTAGTAACATAAAAGAAGTCCTTCCAGGCCCTGCGGACTCGGTTTTATACTGCTCCCTCCTCGGAGATTGCTGAATCACACCCAGATTTATTTATTATTTATTTCAAACATTTGTATCTCATCCTTCTCAACCTCCGAGGAGGAACTCAAGGCAGCTTACAACTGGCAACCATTAGATACCAACAAACAAACAATCGCAGTACAGACAGTTTTACATTAAATAAAACAACAAGATTATAAAAAATACATTAAAATGTTAACCATTAAAATGTTAAACACAACCAAGCCTAAGCCCCCAAATTCAAATCATAATCCAGAGTTCCAGTCCAAGGTCTATTCATTGACAGTTCTCATAAGTCATTACAGTTGCTGCTTGGTCAGCTGCCTGAATGCTTGGTCCCAAAGCCAAGATTTGAGGTTTTTTTCTAAAGGAGAGAGGGAGTTGCCTTGATTTCACTTGGTAGTGCGTTCCATAGACACACTCAGATGGAATGGGCCTGGATCTGCAGTTTACTCACAAGAAAACCAGTCAGGCAGTAGAAGAGTTGGATGGAACTCCTCTGGTTTCTGGCCTCTTCTACATAGCAGACACAGCTGGTAAGGCTTCAGGCAGAAGTTCTTATAGTCCAGAAGCAGGAATATTTGATGAGCTCTTGTCTTCTGAGCTGTTTCTGCCATTGAATAGAGCAGCCTATTGGAGGGTCCAGTAAATCTCTTTTACCTACTGCTATCTTCAGCTGGGAACTGAGAGTTCAGTTGTCCCTGCAGCAATTGTAAGGAGCCATTCCCATGCCTTAAAAGATATTGGCATTCCTTTTGGCCCATTGTTTTGGATAATTTCTATATGCAGTAATATATACTCTTAGAAATTTGTTGCAAATGGCCACGGCACAGAGTGAAATGTTCCCATGCTAGTCAAATGAGTTAGGTCATATGAGCCCTAAAAGCTACTTGCTATTCTACTGATCATTTTCTAATATGGGTAAAGCCATAAAGTATAGATTACTGTACCATTTGTTTACTGACTTCAAAGCTCTGGATAACCAATAGTAGGATGTGAGGGCGATCTGGCTGCGACATCTGTCACCCCATTGATCGCCAGGGTTGATTCGGCTGATCTGGCTGGCTAGGCGGGTGTCCCCTTCCTCCCTCACCGCTCCATGTGCGTCCCTCCCGAAGCTGCGCGCTCGGTGGAAGAGGACGACGTCCCAGGTATAGAAGGAGTGTACCGAGGTCTCCAGTCTTCGGTCCCGGGTTTACGACGATAACCAATAGTAATCCGAATGGCTAACAGGCAATTTGTTCATTGTGGAAAGCTCTGTCAAATGTGTACATTACATCATCTTTACAAGATGTCCAATGATAAATAATACATTTCTTCTGAAGAATACAGTTCAGTTTAACAATGTTGTTCTTTTTGGAATCTTTCATGGAAAATTATTTTGTATATAGGAAAAAGATAGTGCTTGTGAACATAATGGAATATTATTTCTAAGTTACACAATGTCTGCCTTTTTTCTACTTAGGCATTACCAGATTACTCAACAATGGAACATATGAAGCTGCATTTCCACCTCATGAGGTAGTTTAAGTAGTAGTACTTTAAGTATGGTATGTCCATTCTAAATTTGCTTTCATCTCCTATAGTCTAAATATAAAGCTTAAATTAGCTCTTTCCATTTGTAAGTCTTCTCTGATGGCTCTTACCTCAGACTTTCACAGTATGTATCATATGACTTTTCACTACATTAGATGTCTTTCACTGTATGACCTGCAGTCTCATGTGATACATGCTCCTCAGTAAGAAGTTACGTGTTTATTTCATGTGTGTTTTTATATTTCAATGCCATGCAAGCTGAGACCTATCTGTTTCTATTATAGGGTCATTAGAGTCTACCTGATAGGTTAAACTACTGGGATCCTATACACTGCATCTGAAATATTTGCATTTTCCAACAGGTCAAATATATATTATATTATAATATAAAAGGCACCACACAGATTACAGTTAGCTATATTATTATTGTGTGCATGTTTTTTTTAAAAAAGGAGGGCTTAAGGAAAACAAACAAGCTTTATTTGTGCTGTGTAGTAAATATAAGAATTTGGGACTTGTGTCCCCATCACCCCACATAGTCTGACTCACCCAGTTGGCCATCCCACACGGTGAAGCACTGACCATCCATCTTCCCCCCATTCTTCCTGATGGAACCTGGGAAGCTTCCTATGTGGCCACCACAGTGACATACTCCTTTTTGATACCCCTTTAAGTACACCCCCCCCAAGTAATTGTATCTTGTGTAATGGGAAGCCAGTGGGACTCCATGCTTAAAAGAGTGGCAAAATGGAGCATGCTGTTGATTCTTCCCCCATCTGATGAGTTGATAATTTTGAGAAGTATTCTATTAGAGCTACTCATTTTACTTTTTATTTATTGAAACAATGAGAAAATAACCTTCTTGTAGATTTGGCTGTTATGCTTTCACTGTTTTTTTAATTAATTAAAGAACATCCAGGATTGATAAGAGAATAGCATACATTTTAAGGGTGTGTGAAACGGCAAAAGTCCATTCTGTTTTTGTTTTGAATTTTGAGTGCCCCCATTCTGAGATTAACAGGGATTATTAGGGGAGCCATTTGGATTTGTTATTCAGAACCCTGAGTTCCATTTTGGTAAGTTTTGGTCCATTGGCACCAATGGGGAAAATTTAGAGGCTCATTTATTCATCTTTTTTCTTTTTTTTCTTTTTTGCTATCATGATGAAATTTGGCACAGTTTTAGGACACATGTACGGCTGTAAGCTTACCAAGTTTCAGAATGTTTTGCTCATCCATCGATTTTTGGGTATTTTTAAATTTTTTACAAGTAACATTTTATTTTTTTAAATAATTTTTTTTAATTCACCCACAATGACAGAGCATGTAAGGCATAATTCCAGGGAAGTTTCAGAAAGATTTGGTCATCCTTTGATTTTTAGGATTTTTCCCATAGTTGAAGCAGTGTTATCTTTGCATCAGACTGATCAGGACTCAGCATAGCCATTTGCTGCATCATATGTCTACATCAGCCAATCACAGGCTGGTTTTCGTCTCTATTATCCTGTACTTCAAGTCTCAGAATTTCCTGTTTTTTGTCCTGCAAGTTGTCTTCTCCTCTCAGCAGAAGAGAGAGATTTTTTTAAAAAAATAGTGGAAACTTTAGAGGCTCATTTCTCCACCATTTTTAGGGCCATTAGGATGAAACTTTACAGACTTGTAGAATACATTTATGGCTGTAAGTCTGCCAAGGTTTGTGATGTTTCACTAATCCATTGATTTTTTTTTTTGAAATTTTTAAATGTTTTTACCAATAACATTTTTAAAAAACCAAAAGAGGCATTGTTTTTTTAAAAAATTGCCCACAATTATGGAATATGGGCAGAGTATCATTCTTCAAGGAAGTTCCAGTTGTCCACTGATTTTTAAAAAAGTTTTTAATTTTCTTTCTCTTCTACTGAGAGGAGACAACTTGCAGGATAAAAAACAGGGAATTCTGGGACTTGAAGTCCAGGACAATGGAAAGGTAGTCCAGCCTGTGATTTGCTGAGGAGGACCATGTGATGCAGCAAATATGGCTTCCCTGGATGTGAGTCTGGACTTTTAGGATCAGTATCTGAAATAGTACCTTCCATGTTTGGACTGATGCTGGGTTTGCCACTTCACTAAAATCCTTAAAAGTAACTTGAAACAATTCCTCATTATAGCTATAACGTAAATTCATTCTCATTCCCTGTGCTTTCATTGTATGACAAAACCACACACAAAAGAAATCATTTATAGTAACTATGTTATTTAAATATTGATACTTCCTAGTTCTTGTATAAAGGAATAATGTCTCAGCTGTCCTCTTCTAATCACCAAAATAACCATAAATAAACAGTCTATTTTTATAGAACATAGAGTGCAACCTTTACACCAGCTGTACCCCTTAGAGGTGACAATCCAAAACTGATACCTAATATCAGGTAAAAAGTCAGTATGAGAAAACAGCAACCCCAGCCTAGTTCCCTTGGTATGTATTGGACATTGCAGAGTACATACTGGTCATAAAGTCAGATCAGAATGCCAGCCCTAGATTAATTTCTTCCCTACTCACTTTTGATCTCTTTTTGACACTTAGTGCCCAAACCCTATCCTGCACATTTCTCAAACTGCGTCATCAAAAGACACATAGCACATCATGTAAATTCCACATAATTAACCATAAATGATGAATAGGTTGAGATTCAGAAGGTTCCTTCTGGGAACTAAACACAAACATGACACCTACAAATTAGGCACAAGTGGATAAGAAAAGGGGCCAACAATACTTTGCTAGCTCCTTATTAATCCTGCACTTAACAACACTCATCAAGCCAATCAGTGAATGAAGACTTTTAGAAAAATAAGGGCTTTTATTCCTTTAAACAGAATCTAAAAGCAATCACTGAACCAGTGTTTCAAATAATGAGTTGCCACATGCTTGGGTAGAGAAATGGCAGCAGTAGCTCTTTGCTATTTCCCTTCAAAGAAGCACCAAGAAAGTAGAGGGGGCTTCTTTTAGATTCATCTGGGATAGAAAATAACAGCAGCAACCAGGAGTGGCAAGCCCTCTGAGGCAAACATGGAACTAAGTTAAGATCACTCTGACCAAAAGGTCATGAGTTCGAAGCCTGCCTGGGTTGGAGTGGGTTTCCAACCAATTGTGTAGCCTGTTGTCGACCTTTTTGTGTAGCCTGTTGTTTCCAACCAATTGTGTAGCCTGTTGTCGACAGATGCAACCTGAAAGACAGTTGCATCTGTCAAGCAGGAAAATTAGGTACCACCTTAAAGTGTGGGGAGGCTAAATTAACTAATTTATGAGGCCATAAAAAAGACTCCAGCAAAGCACTCCAGCAAAAAAGCATGCGGGGAATGCAGAAGTACTTCATCAGTGTTGCAGATGAATGATGAAAGCGACAGCTCCCCTGGTGGCCATAACAAGTTAAATAGCCTCTGTGTATGTCTGTATATGTTGTATGTCAAAATTGGCATTGAATGTTTGCCATATATGTGTACACTGTAATCTGCCCTGAGTCCCCTGCAGGGTGAGAAGGGCAGAATATAAATACTGTAAATAAATAAATAAGTAGGTTCTCTTCTCTGTGAAATGACTCTCGACTTATACATAACTTATATCAAATTACATAATTTTGGCTTCAAAACCTGTCCTTGACTTGTACATGAGGTCGACTTATACATGAGTATATACAGTGGATGTCTGTTTCTCGAAATTTTTATTGGGAGTTATTGTGAAGTTAAAGTAAAGATTGCAGTGCACTTTATATATAGAAGTACTATGTTAATTCACATTAATAATTAACAGAGTTTCCCAGCTGGAAAGTACTTCAGTTCCATACTCAAGACAAAGCACTTTTGGATGGCTCACACTGTTTTTGTTCCAAAGGAATGTTTTCATTTTATGGAGAGGTTTATGACTAGATCAACTTTAACAGTAAGCGCGAGACTGCAATTTGTCAGCATTGTTCAGCTATACACATGAAAATTGTTGGACATAAAATCGGTAACTAACTACATTTCTGATATTTGTTTTCAAAAAAATTATTTGCGAGGCTACAACTCTTATCTTTTCTTTGTGTTCTCCAGGGGAGTCACAAGAGCAGACATCCCATCAAGACTCATGGAGCACAAAATCATCGGCATCTGTTATATGAACGGTGGGCACGATGGGGAATGTGGTACAAATATCAGCCTCTGGATTTGATTAGGTACGTCGACAATGGCCACATTCCACATTTTTCATATCAAACATATCCCCAGTATATATCAACTATGGTTTTGTGGTTTATAAACTGATTGTCCTACAAATGACCAAACCAACCACAGTTTGCATTCCCCATTTCTGTGTTCCTCTTTGTTCCTCTTCCATCCATTTGTCAGCTTTTGTTTCAGGTGAGGCATCTGGTGAGATAAGCCTTAATTGTGAAATTAGATTTAACAACATGTCATGATTTATATAACCTAGAGTTCACCTTGCTGGCTTGGCTGCTAGATTCAGTGGAACTCCTATTTTTCATGTCAGCACAGTTCTCTCAAATGTAATCAATAGCACTGTAATTATTTGATTGAATTAGCTTAAATGGACTTGCCCAAACTATTTCGAAACAAACAGGACATTAACCTTAAGAGTATGTGATTTATTTTTATTTATTTTTTTGCTTAATGTTCTATGGCCATGATTTGGCTTGAAAATGTGTTTCAATTAATTAGCAACATGTATCTTTTCTCCCCCATCTTTACTCTCCTACCCCCTTTTAAATGCAGGAGATATTTTGGAGAGAAAATCGGTCTTTATTTCGCCTGGTTGGGATGGTATACTGGGATGCTTATACCTGCTGCTCTTGTGGGGTTGTTTGTTTTCCTTTATGGTTTATTTACCATGGATTCTAGCCAAGTAAGGTAAGCAGTAAACAATACCCTAGGGTTTTTTTAAAAAAAAAGAAAGACATCACATACTATGTTATAGAACTGTTGTTAAACCCTATAAAATAAAATGATGAAATCTATCTTAAACCTTTTTGATATAGAATTAAAATAAGTTAGCCAAAGAAATTTAATCTAATTCTAATATGTCTACTAGACTCCTTTTTCTTTTAGCTAGCAGGATATTTTTGAGTCACTCATCTTACGTCTTATTTTATTTTATTTCTTAAAGTGACAGCTTCAACAGGTAGTATAAGGTCCCGCCTCAATCTATTCCCATCCTTCCCGAACAAGCCTCAACACATAACTGATATTCCATTGGAAAACAACTAACATTTTAGAAATCATTTCAGGTTCATAGCTGTTTCCAATTACAAGCACAAAGCTTGTAATTAAAATTTGTGAGAGCTAAATGGCACCTGGAATTGATCTGAATTAGAGAGGACCAAAGCTGCTTAACTCAGCCTTGATCAGAGTTGACCAAAGTAATGGATTACTCTGAATTCTTCTCCAGAATCCAGAGCAAATCACAACTTTGTGTCCATGTAAATAGTTGGGAAGATTACAAGATGGAACTGGCTTCAACTGTATATACACAGCCATCCTGTGTTCCTCTCCTGTTCTCATTGTCGTGGTAGCCAGCAAGATCAACATGGATTGTGCCAGTTGCTCATCACCTGGAATTATGATGGCCAGAGTAACAAGGCAAAGGGAGAAGGGAGGAGGAAAAGGAATTGGTGATTTCTTCTCTCTCCCTTACTACTGTTTCTCTGGCACCTTGGCCAATGTCACTGCATCAAGAAACTGTCATAACTCATGTCATGCCTGCTGGCCACCATAACAAAGAGAATGGGAGAGGAGAATAAGAATGGCCAATTTCAGCACTGCGGAACAGTCAGCATTCCCTCCTGTCTCCACAGTAGCTGGGGGGATGGTGGTGGCCTAAACCATCCCAGGGGCAATCTGGCATTCAGCATTCTGGGTTGACCTGTGGAAAAGTGGTGCATGTAAAACCAACCACTTTTATTTTTGTGTGCATTCAGGTCATTTCTGAGGTAGTTACCCTAAGGTGAACCTATCAGAGTTTTCTGAGGCTGAGACTTTATGACTCAATCAAGAATCAGTCTAACTCCCAAAATATCATACCACACTGGCTCCCCTGTAACTCTATAAGTACCTATTAACCACTGACTCTTCAACCTCTTTCAACTAATCTTATCCAGTATTGCTTCAAGGAAAATCCACAAGGACAACTCTGTCACAATAATCAGGGACCAAAAGCAAAAAATATTGGAAGGTGGGAGATGCCCACAGATCCAAACTATTTCATGTTTATTTTAATATGGAGTTCACAATTCAGTGCAAAATAGATGAAAAAGTTGGTCACGGCTTATGTGTCTTTCATTCTGCTTTAATTGTAGATGAAATCATCATTTTCTTGTACTAAACTTTTACTGATAAGAACAAGACTATACTGTATATTTCATTTAAAAATATGTGTATTATTTAGATAGTAGACTGTGACCCCTTAACGGAAATATATTATCAGATAAATTATTATGGAACATTAATAGATAGAAAGTATTGCACTGTATGCAACAAACACTTGCAAATGTATGTATACTTAAATAAAATTAAATTAAAAAATTACTTCTAAAATGAAGCAAAATTCAAAATGAATATATAGATAAGCAAATGTTTAAATGACTTTACATTCTATGTTTCCAGAATCACTATACTGTGTCCTGTGTAAACATATAAAAATATCTTTTGATTATGAAAACACCTATTTCAAAAATAGGTGTTCATTATTTATAATGCTTTAATAATTTTTTTTTAGTCTTTGCACTGCTAAATTTATTGTCCATCTGCAGAGTACATTTATTATGTTATTTTAGCTCTCATCAACCCTAGTGTCAAAAAATACAATAATCATTCTGGCTGCTCATTATGCAAGAAGACATCATGTCAATTTGACAAACTAGCCATTCCTTCCAGAGTTGGTTATTAATTTCATGTGGTCAATAGAAAGCCACCAAATGATAATCTAAATGTTTCTGAAGCCGCTAACTCTCACAACTAGGAAATGTGGAGAGGGAATGGACCATAGGATCATATATTTGTCAACAAAACATACTATTTCTGTAATTATTGTGCACTGAATTTGATTCAGACCTCACAATAGCAGAGCTTAGCTTATCAAGAAACACTTATTTAAATCAAGACATGGAAAGTAAAAAAAAATACTCTGATGAAAGAATGTCCTACCAATGTGGCACTTTTGTTATTTGGGGATTTTTCACCAAAAAAGGAATTACATTAAAAATTGTTTTAGAATGAGAAATATTTTTGCAGAAAAAGTGCTTTTGTGCTTTTTTGCATAATGATGTAAAAACTTGAAATTTGAAAAATAATTGAAAAATGCACAACGCACATATCATTTTTATTTATTTATTTATTTATTTATTTATTTATTTATTATTTAAACTTATATGCCGCCACTCCCCTGGGGCTCGGAGTGGCTTACAAGAATAGCTAAAATCTAACAAAGTTTAAAAGCAATTTTGAAACAATTTTCCAGTGGGAGGAATAGTTCTGAAATGCTTTATTCATGCTTACAAGAAGAAGAAGAAACCTTTGCATTCCTACATCACAGATTTGAACTATAAAGTATCTGGGCTTGGATAGAGTGCAACTTTCTTTTAAAGCAGATATGTGGAACAGGCTGTTAAGTCAATTTATACAACCCTGATGACAGATTTTTGTTTTGCAGGAGATGTGTCTACAAGCATCGTCCTTTATATATATATAGCTAGCATCTTAGTTTGCTGACTATACTACATTCTGGCAATACTTTGAAATTTTCTGTTCTCAGTGATTAATGCTGCTTGGGCAAAAAAAAAAAAATATAAAATTTGTGCAAGCAATGTAATTCAGTTTTTAGAGTTACATAACTGACTGCCATTTAAGTAAAGGGAGTCTTCCCTCTAGTGGTTTGTGTTCAATTTCATATTTTTTTTAAATTGCATAATACAACCCACTGTTAAATGTTGGCCAGATATTTCAGTTACAGTTAATACTTACAGCCAAACATCACCTCAGCAGTTCTGAATTTCAGTCTGAGATTTGTGTGTGTGTGTGTATCAACATAGGATATGTGTTTTTGTGTGTGAGAGAGACAGTGTGTGTGTATAGTGGATTCTAAGCAGCCATTTCAGATTTAGCTAAACATAGTTCTAGAATACAGCAATAGGAAATGTGTCCCACCAGAGCAGACAGTCTCCTAATCCCATGAGTCGTCTCCATTCTGAACACTGGCCTACTATCCTTAGACGCAGAGGAAGCTTTCTAAAGCTACTGGTGTTCCTTAGCTAGGAATAGGGATTTCAATATTAAGTCCTGCTCAGCAGAGCTACAAATGCTAAAGGAGGGACTTGTTCCTCCTCAATTCAAAAGTCCTGACTAGTTAGATTTGAAATAGACAATACTAAGTATAATTGTGTCTGGAATAGATAGAATGATGGGAAATTAAGATGTTCTATGACATTTCATTATTTACTTTACTCCCAAGTATTCCTGTAAATTCTCCTATCGTTTGTTTCTCACCTTTGTGTCACTAATTTACAGAGGGAATCCACCAGTTTTCCATCATTAAAATAATTGCTATTTGCAAAGATTTTTGCCCTTTCTATATTTTATTTTATGTGAATATGGTTGACATATCTCTTCATCTCTGACTTATAGCTACATTGTTTCCCAAAGCTAACTCTTCACTGTATTTGTAGCCACATCACTGGGTGACAATGTGGAATAGAAATCTTCCAAATGAATAAAAGAATGTAAACAATGATAAACTTTACAGCTTCATAATCCATGTGTCAACCTATTTGTCTTGCCCAGTTATGCAGGATACACAAGTCTTGAACTGCTATAATATAGTATTATGCTTACCTACTTCTCTCGGGATGGTGTCTTATTGAGGTTCAGAGAAGTTATGTAGGATAAAAATTCCACTGACACTGAAATCATGCACTTCATGTTCCATTTCTGCCTACAGTACATTAAATTTTCTATTTCCTCAAGTAAGGTACAAGACAATAACACAAAGATGCAATGTGCACCCTATGTTTTCTGTACTTATGAATGTCAAAAACATTGCAATGCCTTTGAATAACCATTTGATTCTTGATTTCCTGTTGCAGCAAAGAGATCTGTGAGGCAAATGAAACTGTCATGTGTCCAATGTGTGAGAAAAATTGCACACTGCAAAAGCTCAATGAAAGCTGCATCTATGCAAAGGTAGTTTTTAGTCCTCACTGTTAGAAACTCATTGGTTTAAAGGTCAGTTGCAAATGATATCAGAAAATAGCTTTCCTAATGCATGAGTGCTTGGTGAAATTTTTGGTAACAAACAGAAAACTGGTCACTCTTCATGTTCACCTCTTCACAAAGAACAATGTTGGTTTCCAATGGTGAAAAGGTCAATTGTGGTAGAATCTAAAACTAAAACCAAAATCATGCAATAACTTGGCAAAACCATAGGTGATAACAGAGTGTGTGTTTATGAGGAAATGCCAGCCCTAAGAATAGCCAACTTCCTTCTCTGCCCACTCAACATTGTAATACATCATCCCTGAAAAGCCATGAAAAAAACTTTAAAGGAGGAAGCATATGTTAAAAGGAACAGATAGTCAATCATGACTTGGAATCATTTCAAGACTTTTTGAGAATGTAACCCAAATGCTTGAGCACCCCACTTTTTGCAACCACTAGGATATGCATACATCCCAAAATATAGCTAATAGCAATCCCAGCATATGTTTCAGTTCTTCACAAAAAAAAATTGGAACTTATCTTGTATCACATTTAAGTAACTAATCCTGATTATCTAGTCTTAAAATAAATTGATTAAAATGTCATATAAAAATATCACACCTCATCTGTTTTGGATTTTTTGAAAGAAAAGCATAGAAATCTTTCTGTTTTCATCAGATTTTCACATAAAAACACGTATATTCCCAATCACTATATAGTATTGTAAGAAAACCAAAGTCAGAGATCAAATTTGTACCTCATATCCACTGTTTATAGAATTCATGGAATACATATGCTGAGCTGATATCCTCATGCCATAGTTAATGACTGTTCATTCTTTCAGAACATCTAAATACACTATTATTATTCTTGTGTGACACAAACACATACACACAAGATCCACTATATAAAATATGTATATATATATTTATTTCACAGATAGACATTTTCTACTGACCATGCCCAGCATGTCTGTGACATATAGCTATTGAATGAAGTCTTAGAATAATAGAGTTGGAAGACATCACAGATGGCCATCCACCCTCTGCTTAAAAACCTCTAGAGAAAGAGGCTCCAACTGTAAACATGTGCTCTGCAGATGTTCCTATTTCTGACAAGTAAAAAAGAAATGGCAGAATTTCCAAGGAGATATTTGTTGCCAATCTCACTTTCTACCTTTGTAAAACATACTACCCAGTGACATGTCAGGAACTCTCTTTGTGCCTCGCCAGGAGTTCTTTGATCACTGCTCATTGAAGAAGTTCTGGAGGATCTGCTTCTTGTATTCCAGTTTTGAGTTTCTTATATCTCATTCTGGTAAAAATTACAGTCACTTATTTCCTTAAACATAGCAGGTTACTTGATATTTTGAACCAAGTGAAATAAACATAGATGTCACATCTTTAACAGAGCCTATATTGTAGTGTTGAATGTAGTGCATATTGAGTATCCCTTATCTGGAAATCTGAAATATTCCAAAATTGCCTACATGTATGGCTGTAACACAGTTGCTCTCTGATAATACATTGTACACAAACTTTGTTTCATTTATAAAATTACATTTAAAAATATTGAATAAAATGACCTTCAGCCTATGTGTGTAAGGTGTATATGAATCATAAATAAATGTCATGCTTAGATTTGGGTCACATCCCCAAGATTCCTTGTTATATACATATATACAAATACAGATATTCAGAAATAGTGTCTGGGGATGGGTGGAATCTGAAATCCAATGCACTTCTGGTGACAAGCATTTTGGATAAGGGATATTTAGCCTGTGCTACAACTCTTCTGTGGATGAACTTTTCTGTTGAAACTATGTGTTATCATTACCAATTTATTTTACAGTTAAACATTTAGAATTGCTGCCACAGGCAGAATGTTTTTGTTAGTCCCTGGCTGCTTAAAATTTGTAGATGAAAATATATTACAGTTATGTCTGTAGAAGTCATAGAGTACTTATGTACAATCTTTGTCTGTAGAAGTCATAGAGTACTTATGTACAAAAATACTACTCAGTGTAGTGTAAACAAAAAAGTTGGGCTAGATACCGTAATCTCCACAGTTGAAGCATGGCTTTATTAAAAGCATAGAAGTAGAAATTATGTGGGTTCCCCAGATTCTGTTGAATTTCAAATCTATCTTTCATCACTATCTTCCATGATGGGAATTGAAATCTTACAACATCTGAAGAACTATAACTCCCCCACTTCCCCATATTAACAGATATTTATTTATATTTATTTCGTATAGTTGTATCCCATCCTTCTCACCCCCGAGGGGGGACTCAGGCTTACAACGAGAAGATTTAATTCTTTAATATGTGTCATTCATTTGGATTTTTCCCCTCTAGGTTACACACTTATTTGACAATGGAGGGACTGTCTTCTTTGCCATTTTTATGGCTATATGGGGTAAGTTTTACTCAAATCTTTAACTGTACAAAATAGCAGGGGAAGAGTTTCCACTTGGAACAATTTGACATCTGGAATTAATTTTAGTATGAAACACACACTTATTTAAGTGGCATTAGCCTACTTATTCATGACTAGCATTTTGGTAGGTTATTACTTTATACATGAAACCTAAGTTTATATTAAAAGTGCAAAGAAATGTCAGAATTAGGAATCCTCATTGACCACACAGAAGAATATTCAAGCATCCTATTTTTAGCATTTGGATCCTAATAGAGATCCCCTACGATTCACTGAAATGCTTTTAGGGAAGGATTTTTTATTTAAATCCTTAGAACACATCGTGGAGCATTATTTTTAAATTAGAATGGTTATAATAACATGCAGAAACTACCCCTAAGTTAAATGTGTTGTCGAAGGCTTTCACGGCTGAAATCACTGGGTTGTTGCAGTTTTTTCGGGCTGTATGGCTATGGTTGTGAGGTCTGTTGGAAACTAGGAAAATTGGGTTTATATATCTGTGGAAAGTCCAGGGTGGGAGAAAGAACTCTTGTCTGTTGGAGCTAGGTGTGAATGTTTCAATTGGCCACCTTGATTTGCATTTGATGGCCTGACAGAGATATAAACCCAATTTTCCTAGTTTCCAACAGACGTCAGAACCTCTGAGGATGCTTGCCATAGATGCAGACGAAACATCCGGAGATTGGTGTTTATTATTTACTGTTTCGTTTCTGGTGTTTAACCAGATTTTGTTCATTTTCATGGTTTCCTCCTTTCTGTTGAAATTGTCCACATACTTATGGATTTCAATGGCTTCTCTGTGTAGCCTGACATGATGGTTGTCAGAGTGGTCTAGAATTTCTGTGTTTTCAAATAATGTTCTGTGTCCAGGTTGGTTCAACCAGAGACATCCGCTATAGCAGAGGATTTGATGAAGTTAATTACTCCTCTGCCAATTATAAGAGCATGCTGTAGGTTCTAAATGACACTGCTGTAGTTCATAGTACAGACAGTCCTCAAGTTATGAACTCCAGCCAGATAATTGGATTTTGAAAAAAATGGCTTGTCTTGGAAACAAGGATTGGTGATAAAGCTTCTGTTGAAATACCTTTTCCCCATGATAACTCTTTCAGGAGTGAATTTCTCTTCTGAAGGGTAGATTTTTCTCACTTCCTGTTGTTTCACCCCCGCTCTTAACTATGAGTCATTTCTAAGTTGGATGTTTGAAACTCAGGGACTACCTGCATTTGAAAAGTACATTCCAGGGAAAATCTTGGCAGTTTGTTGATTCCTACTTTTGCTCTTTGAAGACTATTTTTTGTGGTATAATTGACATTTAATATGACAAAAATAACTCATGTGTAAAATAATTTATTCCCTGAGAAAAATTCCCAACTGGGACTTTTTAACTAGTGAACCCATGCATTGCTGGGCTTACTCAATGCATAAGGTAAATGACAAAAATATTGCTCTCCCATATATGTTAGTTGATTTATTTTGAAATGTACAAATGGACGAGCATTTATCTTCTCTTTCATTCATTACTTTTCATAGCTTTATTAAAACAGCCAACGGTAACACGCTTGTATTCTGCTTACAAAAGTAGTCATTCAGATATTTCCCACAGCTAAGCAAGCACAGATGTCCAGCATCTGGTAATATGAAGTATACACTCTGTAAACATAGACCTTGAATTTTCTAGCATGGTTAATAAGCAATATCTTGTTTGTTTTTTGAAAGCAGGAAAGGGCACCTGTCCCCTTTTAGCCATTGTTGCACTGTAGTTTCCCTCTGCCTTAGCTAAACAACTTCTCATACATTATCCAAAACCATGCAGATCAACAGGTATAGGACTGGTGCTACAAACTGTTGCAAGCCAATCTTGGGCATGTGTCAAAACAAACAAATCAATGGATATCAATTTTTAAAATTAAAACAGCTTACACAATACAGGCAGTCCCCAAGTTATTAACAGGATAGGTTCTGTAGGTTTGTTCTTATGTTGATTTTGTATGTAAGTTGGAATAGGTTCATTTTTTAAGATTAGCTCTGACATATCTGCCTGCCTGTCTGTCTATCTATTTATCTATCTTTGGGTAGCATAAGGACAGGTTAAAACCCCTGTGGTGTTTGTTCTGCTGTCTGTTCAGAGTACTTCGCCTCACATTCTGTCCATATGATATTTGAATTTTGAAAAAAATGGCTTGTTGTGGAAACAAGGATTGGTGATAAAGTTTCAGTTGAGACACCTTTTCCCCATGATAAATAACTCTTTCAGGAGTGAATTTCCCTTACTATGGAGAAGATTTCTCTCACTTCCTGTTGTCTCACCCTTGTACTTAACTATTTGTAACTTAGGGACTGCCTGTGCTAAGCTCTTGGATGTGGTGAAGTCAGATCATCCATAGGTATTGTATCGTATGATGTTTCTTTGCTGTTCTGGGGTGCTGTCTCATTAGCTGCTGTAGGGTTGTAGAATGACAAATCTCCAAGAGTTGCATCAAAGGGTTCAGGTGTACTGTCCAATCGCAGAACTGCAAAATATAATTGTTGATACTTATTTAGAGTCTGAAAAAAATTCCTTCAAAAAGTAATTAAAGACAGCCTCACATCGTTAGTTTTATCTCTAAATTGTATATTGCCTCTTGTATACCCACAGATTTTAAAAGAGCCGATCCAGACAATTCCGTGTTGGGAACTTTCTGTTTTTAATGTTTTGAATCATTGATCTTAATGTTAATGTATTTCTCTTTTAAAAAAAAAACCCCTCTGATTTAGTGTTATAATGCTTTGTACACATGGACTGTGACCGTCACAATAAAATTAATTCATTCAGCCCCCCCTCACCCCACCCTTCTCAATATGGCCATGGAGTGGACAGGGGTGATCAGCTGGTGCATGACAATGTCATCCTATGAGATGGATTCTAGAGCACTCCCAGATGTTGCAGAGAATAATAACATAACCATCATGTGCCAATAAGCAGCATGGATGATTTCTGGATACTCCCTATCACTGTGTGCATCTGTTGCCAAGGGCAGCGAGAGAAAATCATTAAAAAATGAGAGGGGGGGATTTTCTCCCTGCTATGAGAACATCTTTGAAAACTGTGCTGTTTTTTAAAGCATTATCACAGTGGAGAGGAAATTGAAGAAACTATTTGTTCCCTCCCTGTGGGAATGAATTTTAAGAGGAATTGCATCCCTATTTTGTATATATAAAACACAGATATCTATTACAAAGATATACAAAGTATTATGTTATTGTTGTTGAAACTTCAAATATGAGGTCATATGACAGGTTTATTACTTATATACACAATAAAGAGGATAAACCTTTCTTTGTCATAGATAAATAAATTTACACATGCAGATATTTCTGGCAGGAGTATGAACCTGATCCTTTTTTCACAGATGTACCATTAGCCTAGGAATTAGTTATCTCTAAAGTTATTTGCACATAAATTCAGATGTCAGATGTGTTATTTCACTACTCACTTCCAAATGCAGTATCAAAAGCTGGCCATAGCATAATAATAACATGCTTTGTTTGCTAATCCATTGTTGATATCACATAAAACTAGACCCTGGCTGAAGTAATGTTTGTCTGTAAGTATAAACTAAAGTTTCAATGGATATCTGTTTTCTGGATTTTATAAGTCTTAGTTCCTTCCTGGCTTAGATATCCCTGGAAAAAATTGTGATTAATTTGTATGGGTATTTTATTTCTGTTAGAAATATTTCTGTAGCCCACTGCTCCAGAATGAAACTATTTAGTTTTGGAATGTTGTGGGTTTGTTTCCATTGACATGATCATTTTACTGCTTTACTGTTGCAAATAAGTGAATATGCTACAGATTACACTCTATGCTATTTACCCAGTATTGTAAATAGCATAGGGTTGCCTGGAATCCAAATTATTATTATTATTATTATTATTATTATTATTATTATTATTATTCCACACTTTATCTCCCTCAAAGGGGACTGAAAGAGACACTAATCCATTTATTGCAGTGTAAATAATGGAAGAAAAATAATAATAAACTGAATAAATAGTGTTTAGATATTTGCTCGGAAGCATGATGAGGAAATATTTTAGAGAATTATTTATGGAAGCGTTTTTTTATAATGCAAAGAAAATTAGGATTATTTATTTATTTATTTATTATTTATTACTTGCACTTATTTACCGCCACTCTCAGCCCAGGGGGTGACTCGTGGCGGTGAACAACAACATAGAAAAGACAATTTACAGTAATCAGAACAATACATAACATGCTACTACTACTTGACATATACTTATACTAAAAATCCGCTTCGTCATATCATGGGTCATAGTCAGTCTCATAGTCGTGGTCCATTCCGGTCATCATTGCCAAGATATAGCACTCAGTTAAAGGCCAACTCGAAGAGCCATGTTTTCAGGCTCTTACGAAAGGCCATAAGGGAGGGCGCCTGTCTAACTTCAGCAGGGAGGGCGTTCCACAGCCGGGGGGCCACCACCGAGAAGGCCCACTCTCTCGTCCCCGCCAGGCGTGCCTGTGAGGCAGACGGGATCGAGAGAAGGGCCTCCCCGGATGATCTCAAGGTCCTCGTGGGCTCGTAGGCCAAGATGCGGTCTGCAAGGTATTTTGGGCCGGAACCGTTTAGGGCTTTGTAGGATAGTACCAGCACCTTAAATTGGGCCCGGTAGCAAATCGGCAGCCAGTGGAGCTGGGACAGCAGGGGCGTTGTGTGCTCCCTACGCCCTGCTCCTGTTAACAACATGGCTGCCGCGCGCTGGACTAGCTGGAGCTTCCGGGCCGTTTTCAAGGGCAGCCCCACGTAGAGAGCGTTGCAGTAGTCGAGGCGGGATGTGACCAAAGCGTGTACCACCGTGGCCAAGTCAGACTTCCCAAGATACGGGCGCAGCTGGCGCACGAGCCTGAGCTGTGCAAATGCTCCCCTGGTCACCGCTGAAACCTGGGGATCCAGGCTCAGCGACGAGTCCAGGGTCACACCCAAGCTGCGAACCTGAGCCTTCAAGGGGAGTGCGACCCCGTCCAGCACAGGCTGTAACCCTATACCCTGTTCGGATTAAGGTAACAACATATTTTCTGCATGAAATATCAATTTACTTCTTTATAACTTTTTGAAGTAAGACATATATTTACATTTCTCTAGCTATGGAAATCAATTCTACTACATGTATACTTTACTCACTATTCACACAAATAGTATTGCAATTTAACCAAAATAAATACTTCAATGCAAAGATGATGTCAAATATCTGAGCAAACTTAACTTCAAATAGCAATAGGCCATTTTTCCTGCACATAGCTATGTAAAAAACTGTAATGCTTAAACCAGTGATTAATTGATAATTAAATAAATTTGTGTAATTTTCCTTACTCACTGTTTGAGTGTTTCTGTGTGTATTGGAAGGAATGGAAGTAAAACAACAGTGAATACATTCTAAAAAATATATAGTATCCACAAGAGACATCAGTCCATGCAGGAACACACAATCAAAACACTCCTGACAGATGACCATCCAGCCTCTGCTTAAAAACCTCCAGGCATCATATTCCATTGCTGAACAGCTCTTATTGTCTGGAAGTTCTTCCTAATGTTTAGGTGGAATCTCTTTCTGCAGTTTGAATCCATTGCTCTGTGTGCTAGTTTCCAGAGCAGCAGAAAACAACCCTGTCCCCTCCTCAATGTGATATCCTTTCAAATATTTAAAAAAGATTTAAATTCATGCCTCCTCTCAGCCTTCTTTTCTCCCAGTTAGATATTCCTCCCTTAAACACTTCATATAGGGTTTGGCTACCAGACTTTTGATCATTTTTGTCACCCTTCTCTGGACATGTTCCAGCTTTCTTTCCTCAATGTGATATCCTTTCAAATATTTAAACATGATTATTCATGCCTTCTCTCAGCTCTCTTTTCTCCCAGCTAAATATACCTCCCTTAACCACCTAGGGCTTGGCTTCTAGACTTTTGCTCATTTCTGTCACCCTTTTCTGGACATGTTTCAGTTTGAATTATGGTGTCTACAACTGGATACAGTATTCTGGATGAGGTCTAATCAAAGCAGAATAGAGTTGAACTATAACATCCCTAAATATAGACACTATACCCTTATTGAGGCAGCCTAGACATATTTTGTTTCCCTTCTTTTTTCTACTTTTCTCCTTACCACTTCCTAAAATCTTTACAGCTGAAATGTAATTAAGCACTGTTTTAGAATCGCAAAGGTGCACTCTCATTTCATATCTCCTCAAAGCCAAGAACAGCCACATCTTCTTCTTATGAATTGCTTCCTCCCTTTGTCACTGGAAAGTTACAGAGTAACAGCAACATTATCCATTCCCCTAGGCTTGAAATTTGGTAGAGTGGAAGAGAGACATGGAACTGCATGGCTGGAGCATTACACTTCACCTGCTTCATGCAAGATCTCAGCTATCATTGGAAATATAAAACAGGGTTCGTTATCATGAAGCCTTCTTGATATTGTAATCACCCCAACTTTGGGAAGAAATTCTGGAGGTGGATTCTTCAGATAAACATAAGTATCTTTTCCAAACTGTATAGAAGATATTATTCCATTTTTGACCCAAAGATAAGCATCCTTGCAACCATTTATGTAGGAATTACGTAGCTGCAATTCCCACTCCCCAATTTGGGCAATGGTGATAAATGTTGAGAACTGTAAACCAATAAAATCAGGGAGGATGATCTTTAGCCCTGCTATAAGACTTTAGTTCGTGCCAATATTTCATTACCTGGATCATTCCTTGTATCATCATAAAGTCTGTGATGTCCAAACGATTCAGCTTTCCTCTTTGTACACATTAAGTACCCGGCTAGGCCAATTAATGCTGATCCTAGCATAGCTCCTACAATTGCACCAAATACAACTGCTCCATGAGTGTGATTTTCTAAGGGAAAGGTAAAAAAAATGCATGTTAAGCAATCATGTAATTATGTGGGTGAATGCAAATGGAATTGTGAGGAGAACTTTTACACATACAAGAAGTTCTCATTTCAGAAAATCACACTCAACACAGAAACAGCTTTAGAACAGGGGGTAGAATTTTCCCTGAAGGAAAGGAAATTGTGTGTGTGTATCAAACAAGGAATAAAAAACCCAAGTCAAATCTGTTGACATAAATTAACCAAATTAGCAAATTAAGTAAAATACATGGCACAACAGCCACCCTAATCCTACAGAAATGAGCCTCTGAATTGCTTCTAGCATTTTTTCTTTGACTGGATGATCTGAAAAGCTTATATGTTCTTTTCATTCCATTAAAACAAGATTTTTTGGAACACTACTCACATTACCAACAAATGCTTCATCATAGTAGCTCTGTAGCTGAGCTGGTCCTGATGATCTTAACATGGAAGCCTGTTTAAGTCATTTGAATATTAACTACAATATATTTTCTTTTACAATATAAATTGCTCAGCTTCCAAAAAGCAATTCCCAAATTTCAAATTACTCATTATTAAAAATCAACTAAAATGTATCTGTGACCTTTCTGTATGCTGTGAATATGGAATGGTTGTGCAGCTGATGTTATTATGCAGTAGATAGTTCAAGGAATTCCAAAGTGCTGGCTTTAGCCTATAAATCCCTAAATGGTTCCGGTCCAGCTTACCTATCTAAACACATCTCCCTTTATGAGCCAGTTAGAGTATTGAGATTGGTTGAAGAGGTCCTGCTCTCAGCCCCGACACCCTCACAAGCATGACTAGTGGGGATGAGAGACCGGGCCTTCTCAGTGGTGGCCCCTTGGCTGTGGAACTCCCTCCCCAGCGAGATTAGATCAGCCCCCTCCCTCATGGTGTTTAGAAACCAATTCAAAATGTGGGTTTTCAAGCAAGTATTTGGGGAGTGAGATGAAGTAGTCAAGGTAACCTCAGTATTACTGCAATGTCTAATGTTCCGTGTTTTATGTTGTCTGTGTCCAATGTTTTATGGTTTACTAGTTTTAATCTATTATTATATGCTATTTTAGTTACATGATGTATTTTACAATTTGTGTGAGGCATTCAATTTTGGCATTTACCTTGCTGTGAACTTCTTTGAGTCCCCCCAGGGGTGAGAAAAGTGGCATATAAATGAAATAAATAAATAAATAAATAAATAAATAAATAAATAAATACCTTTTTGATGTTCTCTTGCTTCAGCAGAACTATCAGTAAAATTGGGCTGCCAACTTGTAGTTTGTATAGTTAACCGTAGGTCTGTTGTAGTGCTGGCACTCTTAGTTGTCAACAATGTAGTTGAAGCATTCAGAGGGTTATTAGTGGGATGAACTGTTGTGTAATCCACATAAGTTTTGTTAGAGAACACCATGGAGGTAAAATTGCCATTATAGGATGCTGTGGTGTAATTATTTGATCTGGTTTCTGTTGATGTCGCATGAGTTGTGGCTTCAGCACTTTTAGGGAGTATTAATGACAAATAATTGCTGGTTGTGGGTATATCTGATGGAGGTGGTGTTCTATTGATTCTTGTAGATGAGTGATTGTCACCTTTAGTGAAATTCAGTTTATGCATAGTTGTTGAATTTATGCCATTACTTTGAGTGCTATTTTGCATCCCTGTATTTTTTGTTATGCTCTCAGTAGTGGCTGTTGGTGATGTAAGAGTTATAGATGGAGTTATGCCAGAAGTCACAATAAATGTGGATGGACTCATAGTGGTGCTATTTAAGCTGTGTATAGAAAGTGTGGAAAGATTTACATCAACACAGTTATTTCTGGTCCACCGGAGGCTAACCAACATCAAAAAGAGCATCGGTCCTTTGGATGCCAGCATTTTTGTACAATTCCTTGTTGATATGAAAAGCCTGGGAAAAAAACAATAATCTTTGTAATCTTAGATTATATTATTTTCAAAGAGCACAAGGATTCACTGTTGTCAGAGGAAAAATAATAAATTCACAAATAATATTTCCAACTCCTTTACTGGTACCTTGGCTAATAACTATGGAAAAGGAGTGGCTTCCCATGTAGCCTCTGATGCATAAGAGACCAGAATGTTGTGTGATATACCAGCACAATTTCTTGTGAATAAATCTGAGTATCTGAATGGCTGTCAAATTTGTTGATGGTATCTAGATCAGAAAACTACTGCTTCTATATACACCATTTTAATTATGCATACATTCTCTGAGGCTTTGTGCTGTTACGTATCAGGGTTGATAAGACTGGACAACTATCAACCTTATCACATTGACTGCTGGAATTGCCACAGATCATGATGAATCCCATAGTGCCCAACATGGTGTCTGGGGAACCTGTCACCCCACGTCCTGCATCACCCAACTTATCTCAAACCCCATCCCATGGGGGGGGGGGAGCATTCACCACCCAGCTTCCCCCAATTAATCCCTATGCAACACGGGAAATCTCCTGTGTTGCGCTGTGGCTGTAAATGTCAGTTTCTCTCCATTTGTGCCACAGAGCTCTACCAGAAGTGGCTCTACATTGTGGGATGGGAGCTGGCAGACTCCATGTTGTAAATGGAGAGGAACCAGCGTATGCTGCCAGTTTTAAGTCTGTCTGATGAGGTTGTATGTCTTGTATCTGAGAAATGAATTTGATTGTATTCTTAGACCAAAAGATACAACACTATTTATTTTGATATTTATTATTATTTATTTAGAACATTTGTATCCCATCCTATTCTTGACCTCTAAAAAGAGACTGCTTACCTCTCCGAACGTATTCTCCCCAATGAACCATCAAGATTATTAAGATCGTCTGGAGAGGCCCTGCTCTCGGTCCCACCGGCCTCGCAAGCGCGTCTGGTGGGGACGAGGGACAGGGCCTTCTCGGTGGTAGCCCCTCGACTCTGGAACTCTCTCCCAATGGAGATCAGAACCGCCCCTTCTATCCTGACATTTAGGAAACAGGTGAAGACGTGGTTATGGAGACAGGCATTCGACGAGTAAGCCAATACCCTGAGATTTGGATGGAGGATGATGAACAACGATTTTAGTGTGACAACTGACCATTATAGTTATTGAATGTAATTGCTGTTTTAAGGTTTTATTGTAATATGAATTATGATGTTTTATTGACTGTATGTGGTATTATGGTTGGAAACCGGTCTGAGTCCCTCAAGAGAGGTGAGAAGGTCGGTATATAAAACTTTTAAATAAATAAATAATAATAAATAAGAGCAGCTTCCAACAATATAAAACACTAATAAAATACACAGTTACATAAAATGATAATAAAATTACATTTAAAAACAGTTCATCACGCCTAAAGCATTCTTCAAATCAGTCCAAAAAGTACGATCCATAAAATCTCATCTATGCCAGTAAAACCTTTTGATCTGCTCCTAAATTTAATAGAATCAGAACAGATAAACACTTGAGTGTGTTTTTTCCCATATTTTTATGAACCCAGAATTTCCTTTTCATAAAACAGCATACAAGGATGAAATATAAACACAATAACAATACAAATGTAAACAACTAACTAACTACACATTGTTACTGAAACAAACTCAGCAACACAGACAAAGGAAATATATGTAGTATTCCAACTTGCTAGCTAGAAGTCATAGTTGACTTATATATTTTTTTTTCTAGTTTAAATATATAGTGTTCCCAATTTGTTTATTGCTATGGTAACTAGAAAAGCCCTTCTGCTTGTTTATAGCTACTGTTATTCAAACACCCTCATATACTTCCATGCTACTAGTACAGGCAGTCCCCAAGTTACAAACAAGATAGGTTGTGTAAGTTTGCTCTTAAGTTGAATTTGTGTGTAAGTCAGAACATGTACATTTTTAAGTGTAATCCCAGCCAAATATATATATTAGCTTTGGATAACATAGGAAAGGGTAATATCCCCATAGTCTTTGTTTTGTGTCTGTGCCCCTGTTCAGAAGATTTCACTTTCTGTCCCTATGATAATTGAATTTTGAAAAATTTGGGTTGTTATGGAAACAAGGATTAGTAAAAGAGCTTCAGCTGAGACCTAATTTTCCTATGATAACTCTTACAGCAGTGAACTCTGAGAGGTAGATTTTTCTCACTTCCTGTTACTTCACCTCCATTCTTAACTATGAGTCATTTGTAAGTCAAATATGTGTAACTCATGGACTACCTGTATATTCTTGTCCAATTCTTTATTCACTCACCTTGATATTTAAAGGCCCATGTATTAAAGGAGCACATCATCACTAATTTTGTGTAAATAAATTATGCTGGTGTACATCTCATAGACTGAATGAGAGAAACTTCTCCTGTCATTTTAGGCTCCCCTTTCCCCCTCCACACCCACACACACCATTCTGGATTGAACATTAACCACCTGAGGTATATATAACAAGATAAGGTACATTCTGGGGGTTTTGTTTCTGTTAGGAAAGAGGAATATAATAGTGAAATATGGTTACCACCACCTCACTTTAATCACTCCCAATCAAATTGGTGAAACCAGTGGGGGAAAAAAGAAAATATTGCATCTGGGGGTTCTTTCGAATGGACCAAAGTTTCTCATTCGGCATATGACTCTCATCTACCATTTATAAGTTGATGTCATATCTAAGTCAGAGGCAAGGACTGGAACCAAAATTATGGATATGATATGATTTGTGAAGAAGGGAAAGCACCAGTGGCACCTCAGAGGGTTATCCACCCTGGCTGCCACACCCTCCCTTCCCCCCAACATTAAAAAAAGACCAGAAGGGAATTGTGTATCCTTATTTTTGCTAAGAATTAAAGTACAGTATTGACTCATAGATAGCTTGATCCAGGTTTCCTGGGTGGATTTTTGACCAACATTTCTAGACTTTTGCATGGGTTTTTTAGTGTACTTTTAAAGAAAGAACTGTTCTTTTTTTCATGATAGAAGATCCGCTTACTCTTTGAGCCAAAACCTAATAGATAGAGAGCAGCCTATAGGAATGTATTTTCCAAATGTATTGCCTTTCTCATGGTGGAATATCAGCAATGGCTTTCCATCAGACTGATCCCATTACTTTGTGCTTTCTGGTAGCTATGGGATGGAGGAAGATAACAAATTTGGCAGTCATTTTTAAGATAGCATAGCTGCCTCAAAGAAGTGCATATGCCTACAGCAAGTTTGCTGACAGATTGTAGGAGCTTTTTCAACATTTGACAATGGTTGGAGGAGGAAGTAGGAAGCAAATTAACAAATAAGAAATCTTGTTAAACTGCGTGGTTCTTGCTTCACTGAGTTTCTGCTCTCAGAGTCATTCTATGACTCTATATGAATTTTGACCATACAGGCGTGATATCTTCCGGTGGCGCAGTGAGTTAAAGCCCTGTGCCGGCAGGACTGAAGACTGACAGGTCGCAGGTTCGAATCCGGGGAGAGGCAGATGAGCTCCCTCTATCAGCTCCAGCTCCTCATGCGGGGACATGAGAGAAGCCTCCCACAAGGATGATAAAACATCAAAAATCATCTGGCATCCCCTGAGCAACGTCCTTGCCGACAGCCAATTCTCTCACAACAGGATGCTCCTGCTCCTGACACGACAAAAAAAATAAATCTTCCAAAATACAGTTTAATAACACTCCATCTTTCAGAAGTGTTTTTCAAATGTAAAAGCATTTTTTATATTCTGGTTGTCTAGTGGAGATATCTTAATAGTCATTAAAAAGGCAATACTATTACTTATTGATAAGAGCTAATAAACCTGATATTAGGTTTGGTATTATTTGCAACACAACCTTTTGCACATTTAACATTGAATTCATTGGATACAAAGAGTTATATTGCAGATCAGTTAGGAATAAAAAGAGAGGTTAATTGAGAGTATGCTTTGCCCCTTAACCCCCGAAATAATGAGACTGGACAACAGTAGTTGGATTCAAATTTGGGCAACTTTATTAAATGTTACCTATTTAACTTTAGCTGAACTAAACTATGTGTCTAGGAACTTGGTGGCCAACCGAGGCAGCGTCCTCAGCTATTTAGTGTGTAATACTTGTGTGCCCTGGATCCCCAACCGGGCAACCTCAAAGGTAAAAGTCTAGAGAAGCCTGTCTCAAATTATTGATATCAGACTCTCCTGTTTCTGGGCCAAGTGATGTCTCCTCACCCATTTGATGACCTCTAGGTGAGTGTTTGTTGTGTAATGACCCCCACCCTTAAGGGGTGCCTTGTGTATACTTCAATGCTCGTGTTTTCCTGTGCTATTTATGCTAGCCTATTTAAACACGCACCATCCCAGCTAGCCCCTAATAACAGTATAGGGTAGGCGGAAAAAAAAACCCAGAACATAGGGGGCAAAAAATTCCTACCCGGTTCCGTCCGGCAACCAAACATTATACTGTCAGTGGGCGGGTGTGGTGGGTTGAATTATCTCCTCAGACTGAGGGAGGAGGCTGGCTGCAAAGCTCAGCCAGCCTCCGCCGACCTTCCAGGTGGTTCCACTGGAACCACCCATTCTCTAATATTCAGGGGGAGGGGCAAATCGCTCCCCCCACCAACTTTGTTGGTGTGGAGAGTCCCTTATTAAGCTATTGAATCCAAGTATGCTGCACAACATCCCTTTGTGCAGAATGTGGTGAAGGCAAGAAGTCTATCATGGCTTTCTCCTCCTTAGCATATATTGGTAAGCCACCTTTAACCCAATTCCACAGGGAGATGCATCAACAATGCATCTTTCTGCCCATTCCTCCTGGTGCAACATGGGAAGACTCCTGCGTTGCTGCAGTGGCAGCATACACCAGTTCCACCAGAAGTTCCTGTGCATAAATGAGATGGAAGCCAACGGGCTCTGTTGGTCAAATAGAGCTGAACCGGCATATGATGCCAAAGTAAG
Source organism: Anolis sagrei (assembly GCF_037176765.1). Taxonomy (NCBI): domain Eukaryota; kingdom Metazoa; phylum Chordata; class Lepidosauria; order Squamata; family Anolidae; genus Anolis; species Anolis sagrei. The sequence goes on along the minus strand of NC_090021.1, from coordinate 261,363,128 downwards.
CCCCCCTGATATTTTATTGAATATCATAATTCACAATCAGAATAAACAGATAACAATATCCATTAAATTCTTGTACATTTTTGGTATATTCAATTCTTTGGACCATTCCAATTCCATACATATCTACCACTTACATCAATTAGTTTTACCCCCCCCCCCCCTCATTTCCACACTAATTTGAGAATACAACTTGGATAAATAGTGCCAGCCCAGCTAATGTTACCTATGTGCTATAGGAATTCAGGACAGGATTGGCAAAATAATAATAATAATAATAATAATAATAATAATAATAGTAATAATAATAATAATAATAATAATAGGCAAACCACAAGTCACATCCATCTTTTGTTCAATATGACATTCAGGTAAAATAAGCTTTAAAAAACGCTCTTATCTGGTTTTGATATAACAAGAATTAAAACTAGAGTGTAGTCAATTGGGCTGACCAAAATGAGAAAAGACCCATCCTGGAGTAGGGTTGTAAACTTCTTCCAGCCTTCCCCAGTGCTCCTTGCAAAGTGTCACAATGTGTTGTATCACCCCATTTTTGTCAGGATATGCAAATGCAACCTACACCTGTCACCGTCCAAAGTGAGTTGGGATACAGTGTGCAGAAATGGTATTCTGTAGTATGATCAGTCACAGTTAAGTAGATTTCAGTCCCATTCATCAGTCATATGCTAGGGTAAAAGTGCACCATAGATTAGGCTGGCAATGCAAATAATATCTTTTTTTCTTATACCATTCAAAACATTAAAAAAGAGGTGTGATCCATCTCCACAAAACAAGACAAGATAGCTAATAACATGAGCCTCCCTATAATAGTGGTACCAATCTTCTGGAGAGTAAGTTTGTGATCAGTTTTAGTGTGAACTTCAAGGGAGCTGAACATTTTTTCTCAAAGTTTGCATCTTTTTTTATTTATTATTTATTTATTTAGAGTTTTTATAACCCGGTCTTCTCAACCTCCTAGGAGGGCCGGCTAACAACATAAGATTCAATACAATAAGAAAAACATTATAAATCAAAAACATAATAAATTTGAGAGTTGCTTTAAAATCCATACTAAATGCTTGAACAGATTCTCTGTCCAACTGACATAGATGCCAGCACTACTGAACAGGAGAGAAGGAAGGAGCTGCCAATCCTAACTATGCAATGCTTTGAAATAAAATATATTAAAAACGAAAAAAGTTTGATACAGAATGCACTTTATTATAACAGTGAAATTTAATTAAATTTCATTAACAAAAAGTGCAGCAAGTGACACAATGACAGGGCAAGTGGTTTCTTGGATGAGACAAATTTTTGAAGATTAGACAAACTCTTGAAGGATAAAGGTATCAGTGGCTACTGGTAGTTATTTGTTGCCTCTAGGATTAGTGTGTCTTTCTGTCCTAGTTACTGGGAAACCCAAGTAATAGAGCGACAGTTCATTCATCTTCTGCCATTGGGCTTTCTGTGGGTATCTAGATAGCTACTGTGCAAACACAGTATTGGCCTAAACAGGCCTTTAATCTAATCTGTTCTGATCTCTGTGTTGTGACTGAGAGATAGGAAGGAAGGAAGGAAGAGGGAATTAGAAGGAAGACAAAAAGCTTGATATGACGTTTGGGTTGTATGTAAAATCAGCTTTCAGTTCTCAGGAGGTATATTCCAGTGAGTCTATGTTCATTTATTACATTTGAGGAAGTGGGGAATTATGTGATGTCAGGATTGGAGCAATAACCCTTCTACATCTGGTGACACCTTCATTTAAATATTAAATGAAGGGACTTTGTTTCTCTTCCACTGTTGCCTTTCCGTGATTTCAAAATATTTTCAGTATATCCAGGCTATATCAGCAAATGTAGTCAGGGTAAATGTACAAAAGCATAATTTCATACCAATATTTTGTCCTTAGTCAAATTCAAAAATAAATCTAATTATAAACTAGATATAGGGTTGTTGTTGCTGTTTTGCTAGATATGTATTTTCCAGTTATGATTTGTTCTAAATATGGCTATAATCCTTGCTAATTGACTCAAATGATTATTTGGCTGAATTTTTTGCCCATTAAGTGGCAGTGTTCAACATGTAATTAATTTGCTGAATGTTGGCTATAAACTGACTGAATGCACAAAAGCATTTGTCATATTTTGATGGCATGTTTTTTCAGGTTTAATGATATTTATAAAACCATCGGAAGAACAACTAAACCATCAAATGCACTTTTCATATGCTATCAGAGATTCCTTTTAGTCATGCTTGTTGTTTTCCTCGCTGACACTATCCACTTTTCTATCAATAGACATTTCATTATTGAACAAAGTGAGTTCTGTCATTTTTTTTAATTTCACCTTGCCTGTAATTTGATTCCCCCAGGAGAAATGACCAAAAGTTCACTTAACTAAAGCTTTCATTTAGTAAGCATGATGCTAAAATTGCAGTACTCACAATACAAAGACCTTTTTGTGTGTCATATCCTTGACACTATGATTTTCCACTTGGAAAGTAGGGCACAAAATGGTTGGGTTTATTTTTAGTTGTGTGTTTTCAGAAATCCTTTCATGTATAATAAACAAGTGCATCTTTCCTCCTACACATAACATTCAGAAACATATAGGAAATGCATGCATGTATTTTGTCACGAAGGCAGAATGTTATAATTGCATGACCTGGAACTCTTTCATACTTTATTATAATACTATGATTCTATTTTATCTCCTGCAGCACCTTCCTATGGATTCTTGGCTTTTGTAACCTAGAGAGGCATTCTGGCAAATAATTCTAAACAACTCTTCCTAAGTAATTTAAAAGAACAGGATTCCAAAGGATGTTGCATGGTAGTTAAAGTAAAATTGTGTCAGATGAAAAGGATAGGATCCCAGATATTTGGGCCTTGCCTTTGGTCTATGCTGGAAGTTGATCACAGAATCACATGGGGGGGGGGGGCTACAAATTCCTAAAGGAATGCTCTCTCTGGGAATCCCTAGACCCACTAGTGTGCTCCTGTGGTCAACTTCTTGTCACATTGGAGGACCTAGGGATTCTAGAGAGAGCATTTCTCTAGGGATTTGTAGTGCTATCAGGGCAGGCCTAGTGTTTAGTGTTCCATTTAACAGAATTCAACAGAACTCACAGAAACATGCCCTAGCCAAGCAGGCCTATCTTATTTTAATTTTTAGTAAGTGAACTAATAGATTATGAAGATACAGAATAAGTCTACAACACACACACACCCCACTCACACACTTTTGCAATGTTTAGAGGTGCAGGATTCCTAAAAAAAAGATGGGGAAACTGCAAATAAAAGCACTTTAAAAAAACCTAAAATAACACCTCTTTTGGAATCCCTACAGCCTCCTGTAAAACCGTATGGTCCAGCACTGCCAGAATTTGACAACAGAGTTGCACTGGAGGACCTCAAAATTCATAAAGAGACCATATTAATCAAATCCACGAGTAATCAAATCTGCAAAAGCTAAATGGGGAACTAAATGTATTAATTCCAAATTTTAAAATTAAAGAATTGCGTTATTGGATAAGTAATTATTTAGAAGGTTCTGGAGATCATCTGCAATTCATTCTTCATTGTTGATGTTTATTTCTAACTGTCATTAGCCCCAGCTAACGGCTGTCATATAATTTAATCTTGTATATGTTCCAACACATAGTTTTAAAAATATCAGTTTAAATCAAAATGCATGGAATATTTTAAAGCAGTTTCAATCATGGCCAAACTAGTGAGTCTCCATAACAAGGAAGTTCCAGTCACTAAGGAACCTGATCAAGAATCCTATGCCAAGAATACAGAAGAAGTAGAACTGAAGATTCTAAAAGGTTTTAAAGCATAGGAAAAGGATCATCTCCAACACACAAAAACACCCTTAAATGATTTGTCACTTAGGATTTAATTCTTCAAGATAGCCATTATAAGTATACATCACAGTAACTTTGATTTCTTCAGATATGTATGAGAGAGAAATTGGTGGGGAGAGGTGAAGGGAATGTCAAAACCTTCGCTAACCTTTAAAAGGTTTGTTGTGGGAGTAAGGAATGTGTCAAAACACAACAGGTCTCTAAATTGTACCTTGAAGTTGTTTTAGTGTCAGCAGTCACAAAAGAAAGTAACAAAGACAGGCAGAAATATTAGATAGCACACAACCTTTGAATTGCTGTGATTATATTTAAAGTATGTCACCAGATGATGAATAGATAGTAGATCCTATGCAATGATTGCACAAATGAAACCAATCTTCCATTTAAAAAAATCCAATAACCAGTTGCTTATAAAAGCAAAATTATTAGAACAATTCAAACAACATAAAAATAACATCATTGTACTCTATTATTAGCTTGTTTTATGTTTTTTTGTTTATTGCTATATGATGTTTTCCTTTCCCCATTATATCTGTTCTCAGACAAAAGTTGAATGTCTGTTCTTTTCTGATTATATGTGCAATTGGAAAAAGGCAAATATGTGTATATAGTTAAATGCAGTATAAATGTGATCTTCAGTCTGTACTATTGCATTTATATGTAAATGATAAAATTCCCACCTTGAAATTTGCTTACAGAATGATCAAGAAATGTATATGAACATCATAATATAGCCTGATATCATTGGTGGCAGTATTCATTTAGGTTGTATTGTACTGTATTTCTCTGTTTATACCATCTCACCTCCTTTCTGCCAAAGAATGATAACTTGAATGCATACTTAACATATGCTAGCAGTAATCCTTTTTATGAAACATTGTTTTCAAGCCTTTCAGGTTTGTCTGCCAGTTGCAGCTTCTTACAGAAGCAGAGAACTGGTTAAAACAGAATATTTTTTAACTGAGGACATTTCAGCAGTTCCTTTGAACTATGTAACTCTGTGTCAAGTTATGACATTACCTGGCCAAAGTGTCTGTTGTTTTTTAATCTAATATCAGAGATATGTCACACAAAGTTAATACAGGTGATACAGTTGAACAAAATAGAAAACCACTTACCTTTTCAGCACTGTAATAATTATTATGAAGGTGGTGAAATAATTCTCAGCTTTTCTGGAGTACAATCAGTTTAGCCTGCTGAAAACTGTAGAAAGCAAGTAATGTAAATGTATCGGCATTGTGGTGGTCAGGAATGCAGGCAGAAACAGAATTAGGTGGGGCAGTATTTCTCTGGGTGTAATAGAGCACCTGAGAACCAGAATGACCAGCTTTTCAGCTGTCATTGTTGAAACATAGCATTACAGGCTTCACAGAATGGGCAGCTTTAGGAATAAAGTGACAGGTAATTCCATTGCTCCTGGAAAGAAATACTTCTGTCAGAAAAAAAATGTTAACAGAAGCTCAATCTTTATTTGAAAAGGACAAATACATGCAGTTAACAGGCCTTTTTAAGAGAAGGACTCAATAGATTTTGAAGTGGATTTTTTTATTGCTCAACACATCAAAGTCAAGGCAGATGACTATCAAAACAACTTTTTGTTTTGTATTGTCTTTAAAAAACAAAACAGGGAAATAATTCTGAAATGTAAGCTGTAAGGGTTGCTACTGTGCTTAAAACTACTTTAGGTTTTAAAAGATTTGTAATTAAAATCTGTAGTGGCATTTTGCTAGTTTAACATGGAACAGATTTTCTTTGTTTGAGTAATCCTGGGGGTGGGAGGGTAAAGAAGCTGTTCATTTTATCTTGCTGCACCTGTCAGGAGGAGTGGTTTAGAATAGTCTCTGAGGCAAATGATAGCATAGCTCTTATTCTCTTTCAGCACACCAAAGATTAGCTTTTGATAACTGTGTGAAAGAGAAATGCTAACCATTATAGTTTTCCCTCAACCCTGCATGAAAAATTAGATCCTTGTTGAACTCCCTTTCTTAGGGCATATCTGTACTCCCCAAAGTGGCAGAGAATAGTTTCTGTGTACTGGGCAATCTTATTCCCTAAGACACAGCTGCTTAATGCAGTTATGCTCCACATTAGAGAAAGTTTGGAAATGTTCTGAAGCTTCCCTGCACTTTGCTCTATGTGTCAACAATAGGGCCAGCTCTATTTCAGAACTGGACCTACTGTTCTTATGGACCAGTGCCACCATCCCTCTTACCCTCCATTCCATGACAAGGAAAATGGGATGGCGTTTGCATGTGTCATTGTTCATTGTTGTGGCAGAGGCCACAGACCTCCAGAGAGCTTGTGGTCATTGCTTGGTGCAGCAAAGGAAGATGGAGACACCCCTTACTTTTCCCCTCCTTCTCCAGCTGTGCAAGCACCTTTGCTTACATTAGCAAAGGCACTGAACTGACAGCCATGAATTCTCTGAAGCTCAGTAATCACCACTACAGGGACAAATGACAACACAGCTAAGGTGATATTCCCATGGGGTTTTGGTGTTCACACAACTCTTCTCCTGAACTGTATCTGCTCCAGCTACTGATGCAGTTCAGCATCAGTAATGTGAACACCAAAACAGAATCCAGCACTGCTCTGAAGTAGCAATGCTTTGAACAAGCCCTGTATTTTGTTGCCCATATAGATATGCCTTTAGATCAGCGTTCCTCTAATATGACTAGGAGATTTTTCCTCAATCCCAAATCTATGTCCATTGGCTGCTATTGTTTTCTTCTTTCCTAGAAACTTGCCATACACCATCAGCTTATAGGGTAGCACTGGTACACAGACCCAGCATTATAAACAGCGCTATTCCGGAATATTGTTAACAGTTCAGGAATCTTGTTCTTCATGCCACTTATGACCTCATCATATGGGGCTTTTGCTCTGTCCTAGGACAGTGCCAGGATGGAGCCCATCAGAGTCCATCATATGACCCAGGGTTACTCTCGGTGGGACCCTGTCCTGGCGCCATCCTTGCAGAGTCATAGGATGGAGCCCTGAGAGCACAAGTAGCTACCCTTGTTCTCATTAACTAAGCTGGGGACTCCATAGGGGGAACCCAGGAGGCAATGGTTTCTCCTGTGTGATGGGGAAGGGGGTGATGCGGGGCATTTAATGATGGCTTTCCCCATGCCCAATGGATTCTCCTGCTGTCCCCCAGCTTAAGGACCTCCATGTGATGAGGTCCTTATTTATTTATTTATTTATTTATTTACAGTATTTATGCCCTTCTCACCCCAAAGGGGACTCAGAGCATCTTTGCAGAATACACATATGGCAAACAGTCAATGCCAATTATATAGTAACAAGGACAAAACAACACAAGCAGAGATAAAGGCAGTTTCCCCATCTTATTTCTGGCATCTTGGAGGTTGTGCTCGACTGGCCATTGGGTGGGGGGGGGGTGCCGTCGCTCCATCTTCCATGCAGAGGAGCTTTCAATCAATCAATGTCCTTAAGGGCACCTTTATTAACTCCCTGCTAAAAACGGTACCTATTTTATCTACTTGCATTTCTGCTCTCAACCTGCTAGGTGGGCAGGTAAGCTGAGGCTAATGACGGGTGCTCACCACCACTTATATTACTTATCCAATAGTAAAAGGTTAGAAAATGTGTACACCCAAGATGTTCTGGAAGAAGGGGTTCAATAGCATCATTTTTATCACTTCTTTCTGCCTGTTGTGGTCACTGGAAAGGCTCTGCTGAGGGTCATATGAACCTTCTCAGTGCTGTTTCAGTGCAGTAGCATGAAAAATACAACAGAAAATATATTGGAGGGGCTTCATGGAAACAGGGACAGGAAGATTATCATCCACATTCTGTTTCCCTTAAGCATCTCAAAATGCTATACTTACTGTGTCTGTTTGATTAATGTATATTTATAGGCATCTCTCACTAGCAATTTTTGCCCATTCTGTATGACATGTATGTTCAAAATTATTCCATACTGGCAGTATTTTGAGAATGTAAATCAGACATTACTGCAAGTGTGATTACAAGTTGCCAGAATTCTCATTTTGGAAGAAAGGTGGGATATACACTCAAGAAATAAACAAACATTTAAATACCAGTAATAATAACAGTGATTTGTGCTATTAAAATTTTTACTTGAAATTTTTGAGTATCTGGAGGATTTTCAGAAAGGATCTGCTCCTGGAACATATTAAATGCTGTTAAAAGCAACATAATGTGAACAGAGACTAACCTCAGCACAAACATTTCTGTAAACTAGACTTGTTTCCTAAAATGTGATGTTTAGCAATATCATGGAGGCTCACTGTCATCACAGAAGTTTTTGGGATTAAGAACTTTTTATTTTGAAATTGTCCATGAAAAGCAAAGTACGATGAAACCTTGTGCTGTGTGCTCATTTTGAGTTATTGATAGTGATGCCAGAATGGCTTGTGCTTTTGTTGTAATTGTTCTCATATATCATATAAACAGAAAAAATTCCAGATTGACTGAACCATCTGGAGTCTGAAAAAAGTGCATCTAGAGTGGAAATAATAAGCCTATTGATTTTATCCTCCAGTGAAAGGGAGTAGTCTGTTACACGTACCTCATCCTCTGGTGAAGGGGAGTAGTCTGTTACATGCAAACCTTATCTTTTATGGCTGAAGGAGTACTGCAATGAAATTCACTGATTTGTTCATCTATTTTGTTTCTCAGAGAGTCAATGTTAGAAGTGAGTGGGCTGTTGTCTAAAAGATGATGATGAATCAAAGGGGAGCAAAGTAGGGCCCATTCCACATACTTACTTACTTACTTACTTACTTAGGCGATCCCTCGCTTTCCGAGGATGATTGTCTTCCAATATTCTCGTGGGTCCGTATGTGGCTGTGGAACCCTATTCTTGCTCTGCATCCTCTTCTGCAGTGAGGGCATTGGTTTCCAGGTGGAAGGCGGTCTCAGTCGGGGTTGGCTTGACGCGCCTTCCTCTTGGCACATTTCTCTTTTTCGCCCTCCACTCATGCCTCCTCAAATTCTGCAGCACTGCTGGTCACAGCTGACCTCCAGCTGGAGCGATCAAGGGCCAGGGCTTCCCAGTTCTCGGTGTCTATGCCAGAGTTTTTAAGGTTGGCTTTGAGCCCATCTTTAAATCTCTTTTCCTGCCCTCCAACATTCCGTTTTCCGTTCTTGAGTTCGGAGTAGAGCAGCTGCTTTGGGAGACGGTGGTCGGGCATCTGGACAACATGGCCAGTCCAGCGGAGTTGATGGCGGAGGACCATCACTTCAATGCTGGTGGTCTTTGCTTCTTCCAGCACGCTGACGTTTGTCCGCTTGTCTTCCCAAGAGATTTGCAGGATTTTCCGGAAGCAGCGCTGATGGAATCGTTCCAGGAGTTGCATGTGACGTCTGTAGACAGTCCACGTCTCACAGGCATAGAGCAGGGTTGGGAGGACAGTAGCTTTATAAACAAGCACCTTGGTATCCCTACGGATGTCCCGGTCCTCAAACACTCTCTGCTTCATTCGGAAAAATGCTGCGCTTGCAGAGCTCAGGCGGTGTTGTATTTCGGTGTCGATGTTGACTTTGGTGGAGAGGTAGCTGCCAAGGTAGCGGAAATGATCAACATTTTCTAATGTTACACCATTAAGCTGTATCGCTTGCATTAGAGAGGGGTTGGCTGGTGTCTGCTGGAAAAGCACCTTGGTTTTTTCAATGTTCAATGACAAGCCGAGCTTTTCGTATGCTTCTGCAAAGGTGTTTAGAGTGGCTTGTAGATCTTCTTCTGAATGTGCACAGATGACGTTGTCATCAGCATACTGGAGTTCTATAACAGATGTTGTTGTAACCTTGGCTTTGGCTTTCAGTCTGCTGAGGTTGAATAGCTTGCCATCTGTCCGATAGATGATTTCCACTCCGGTGGGAAGCTTCCCATCAACAAGGTGAAGTATCATAGCGATGAAGATGGAGAATAGAGTTGGGGCAATAACACATCCCTGTTTGACACCAGATTCCACCTTAAATGGGTCACTTTGGGAGCCACTGCTGTCCAAAACTGTTGCCATCATGTCATCATGGAGGAGCCGCAGGATGTTCACAAATTTGTTTGGGCACGCGATTTTTTGGAGGATGGTCCAGAGAGCGCTGCGATTCACTGTGTCGAATGCCTTTGCAAGGTCGATGAATGCAATGCACAGAGGTTGGTTTTGTTCTCTGCATTTTTCTTGAAGCTGTCGTGCAGTGAAGATCATGTCCACGGTTCCTCTGGAAGGGTGGAAGCCGTTCTGGGATTCTAGGAGGGTGTCTTCTGAGAGGGGCAGAAGGCGGTTTGCAAGGATTCTTGCGAGGATTTTCCCAGCGGAGGTTAGAAGGGAGATACCTCGATAGTTTCCGCAGTCTGTTCTTTCCCCTTTTTTGAAGAGGGTGATGATGGTGGATTCCTTGAAATCTGCTGGGATTTTCTCGGTCACCCACACTTTTTCTATGAGCTGGTGGAGTTGGTGTGTCAGCTCAGGTCCTCCCTCTTTAAAGATTTCAGCAGGGATCCCATCAGGTCCGCTGGCTTTGTTATTCTTTTGTTGGCTGATGGCATTGCTGACTTCTTCCAGACTAGGCAGTGCTGCAAGCTCATCCCTGGTTTGTTGCGGGATTTGTGAGAGGACCTCTTCGGCCACATTGGAGCTGCGGTTCAGGAGGCTTTGGTAGTGTTCTTTCCAACGTAATGCAATTGAGTTTTGGTCCTTCAGGAGTTTGGTTGCATCTGATGAGCGTAGAGGCTGTATGCCATGGTTTCTTGGTCCATAGATGACCTTTGTGGCTTTGAAGAATCCCTGAGCATCATGGGTATCTGCCAGGTGTTGGATTTCTTCAGCCTTCTTTGTCCACCACATGTTCTTGAGTTCTCTTGTCCTTCTTTGGACTTCAGCTTTTGCATTGGCGTAGATCTTTTTCTTAGCAGCACAGTTGATGTCTCTCTGCCATGTTTAGAAGGCTTTCCTTTTCTTGTCAATTAGCTGTTGGATCTCGATGTCATTTTTGTCAAACCAATCTTGATGTTTCTTGGTTTGATATCCAATGGTTTCTTCGCAGGCTGTGATGATGGAGGTCTTCAGTTTGTTCCAATGTTCCTCAACATTTTCGGGGTGTTCTGTGGGTAGATGGTTCTTGAGTGCTGTTGGGAGATGGGATCATCTGGAGGGCTCCTGAAGGGCTTAGGTGTTCATTTTGCGCCTTGTCTTTCTTCCTTGGAGCCTGCGCTTGGGGGCGATCTTGAGAGCCATTGTTGATCGGATTAGCCTGTGGTCGGTCCAGCAGTCGTCAGCACCTGTCATGGCTCTTGTGAGGAGCACGTCACGGCAGTCTCTGGTACGTGTGATTACATAGTCTAAGAGGTGCCAATGCTTTGACCGGGGGTGCATCCATGATGTCTTGAACTTGTTTTTCTAGCAGAAGAGCATGTTGGTGATGACAAGGTTGTGTTCCGCACATTTGGTGAGAAGCAGGATGCCGTTTGAGTTGCTGTTTCCAACCCCGTCTTTTCCGATGGTCCCTGGCCACAGGTCGAAGTCATGCCCGACTCTTGCATTGAAGTCCCCCAGGAGGATGATTTTGTCCTCCTTAGGTATTCCCGATAGGACGGTGTCCAGCTGACAGTAGAATTTCTCCTTGATGTCTTCATCAGCATCTAGCGTTGGTGCATAGGCACTTATGATGGTTGCCTGTTGGTTTTTGGCAAGATCAATTCAGAGGGTTGAGAGTCATTTGTTGATGCCAGTGGGTGCTTCGGTTAGATGTTTTACCAGATCATTCCTGATAGCAAAGCCAACTCCGTGCAGTCTTTGGTCTTCTTCAGGCAGTCCCTTCCAGAAGAAGGGGTAGCCTCCTTTTTCTTCCTTCAGCTGTCCTCCTGCTCGCCGGGTCTCTTGAAGGCTGCTATGTCAATGTTAAAGCCTCCCAGCTCCCTTGCAATGATGGCAGTTCTGCGTTCAGGACATTCACTGTCACTGTTGTCCATCAGTATCCGTACATTCCATGTACCGAAGTTCATATTTCTTTTTTGGCCTCAGGGTGGTGACCCCACTGGATGTGGCAGTCCATTCAGGGATGAGAGAGGCAGACTATGTTTAGGGCACCTTTTCTAGCCCCCTCCCCATGTGGGGTGAGCAGAGTGGGTCCTCAATACTCAGACCTTGAGGTAGAATGACTGAGTCTGTACCCACCACCCATGTGCCAGTCTGTGACTAGGGGCTTCCAGATTTCACAGTCCTGCCCCCGTCGCCACTCGCTGATCGCCATGGGACTTTGGTTGGTTGGTTTTTATTTTCTTTGGAAGACGCCTGTGTGTGGGTTTTTTTAATGTGTGGAGGTCAGTGCACAACTGATCAACACACAGTCTTCACAGAGTGAGGTTCGACTGGTGGTGTAGTTTAACACAATGACCGTGGCTTCTCAGTCTGTTGCAGCCTTCTTCTGCCTTCACAGCCGTTGTAACATGTGCCATGTTATCCTCTGCCTGCTCCGCCGTTGAGGTCTTTGGGTCTTCGGACTGTGCTTGGTCTGGAGCCTCCCCCGCGGCCACTCCTGGGAGTGCACGACTCCAGTTGTTGTACCTACAGGTTCATCGGAGCACGCAAGCCCCTCACCACGACAAGGTGACAGTCCATCTAGGGGGGCATTCCGCATAGGCAGCCACTCATGTGCATAAGCAAGAAATCTCATTTTTGTTTATTTTCCTAATCCCATTACCCTCTTCCAGCACCTCTTTCTAGTGTTGCTCTATTTTCCTTTTTAAAAGAAGTCTGTTTCCAAGATGTCCCAAAATAAGTATTTTCCTTCCAATAAAGCCTTGACAGCCTATGAGTTGTTTTTGCTTTCCATTTTGCAAAATCATGGGGCAAGATATTGTTGGTGTATTATACCAGTGCACCTATAGCAGCATAGAGAGTGACTGAAGGAAAAAATCCTTGCACTGGCAAGCTAGGATGTTCAAAGCCAGTAAATATAATCTACCATTCCCTGCCATTGTTGTGTGACCATAAAAACATACAACTACTATAAAGTTGACACAATTACAGCCTTAGATTGTAGCCCTAATGGGGCTGAAGGACAAAATGAGCCAAGCAACTACAAACAAGATCCACATATCTAGAGTTAAAAAGGAAACTTTGCAGACCATTGATCAATTAACAGCCAGCTTAAACTCCAATCCTCCTTTGGATACTTTGCTTTAGTAGGAGTGGGAGGAAGCACATGGATACAAATGAAGTTTCATCACATGGAAACCAAAGTCTGTAATCTGATCTATGCAAATAATTGTATAATGATTAGAGTACTAGATTTAGATTGTGAGAAGAAGGTTCTAATCCCAACCCATATATGAAAGTCAATGGAGAAACATTCGTACAATACCACCATAGTACTATATTCCACATTATAATAATATAATAAAACTTTATTTATACCCCACTCCCCAGGGAGACTTGGTGCGGCTTACATGAGGCCATGCCCATCAATACAGTACATACATTATAATAAAAACACATGACAATACCAGAAAAAAATACATAAAAAGCAAAGAAATAAAATAAACAACGCAGACAATATAAAACAAGCAATTAAAAACAGAACGTTAACTGATATGCATGCATTCTTTGGAATCCTGATAATTGGCCATTTTGGAAGGAGCATTTAAAGTTCTTGACTCAAGTCCCTCACTGAACTACAAACCCCAGTATTAGTAGAATGCTGCCATAGCAATTGAAGTGCCATATAACACCGTATTAGTGTAGTACAATCAGGCTCTAAGTGATCTGGGGTAGTCACTCTCCCTCAACCTAACATGGCTCAAATAGCAGTTATGATTATAGAAAGGAGAAAGAAAACAATATATTCTGGCTTGATCTCTGCAAGTATATTCATTATATGCAACAAACCAATGAACATGTTATAACTATATGGGACCCATGGCTCATACATGTTCTTCTATGCCTTCAGTTTGTTTTGAATTTATGTATATGTGGCATGGGTTTTCTTAGCAAGATTTGTTCAGGGAGTTTTTTTTTTCTTTGCTTTCCTCCAAGGCTGAAAAATGCAACTTGCCCAAGATCACCCAGTGGGTTTCTATGGCTAGTCTCCAGGATCATAATCCAATGCTCAACCCACTACACTACACTGGATGTTTAATTATAACTCAGAAAATTGTGCATTTCAGTCTCAGATGTTTTCAGAAATGGTGGTGACTAACTCTCCTGTTGAATTACATGTGATGTAGCAGCACCGAACTAATAATTACACAATCTTTTGATGCCTGTGTTAAAGGTCAATTAACTTCATTTAGGTATTCTTAATATGTATCAATTAACTCAGCTGTTTCTTTTCAATGTATGCAGCAGTGACCCATCAGGTTCAGCTCATTGATTTTGTTTCCGAGAACAAATGATAGACATAAATCCAGTTTTGAAGCGACATGGTCAAATATGAGTTCTCATCTGATCGTATTTTTAAAATTGCCCTAAAATGGAAACACCCTTTTGAAAACGAACAAGAACAGTGACTGAATAGGTTCCCTTTGATTTAGTGAATTTACTCGAATGAGAACTAATCATTGTATTAAATGGTTCATCTGAAAAGAAATGAAAATACACAATGGGTGGAACTTTGACTAAGGAATTTATTAAAACCCTCTCCCACACAAATGCCATTTTGCCAGCATTGGAGCCAGCACAACATGAGAGCTTTCCCGTGTTGATGAGGAAGCATTCCAGGGAGCTTCCTCACCAGTTGTGAGTGGGGCCTCCACCAGAACTTGAGGGATGTTGTGTGGTAGGCTGTGTGTCCATCCATCCCTCAACTGGCTGACAAGCATCCTAGGATGCTGAAATTGGTGTGAAGAGGTCCTTAGTAGTGATTGTGAATACAGTTATCTACCCATAGTTGTGTCATATTTAGGATCATTGCATAGTCACATTTTTTTTTATCATAACCCCCCGCCGCAGGCAACCATTTTGCCAACTATCAGTGCATAGTTGAATGATATTTCTATCAGGCTGAAAAAACAGTAGGGATGAGGACAAACACAAATCATAAAACTTGGAAGAATACTGACTGACTTTTCAGTCAGTATTCTTTTCCTATTGGAACTGACTTTTCCTATTGGAAAACCAGACTTCTGAGTTTCTTATCTAAATCTGAAAACTGCCCTTGATGGTAAAGTGTCTAATTCTATCAAATGAGGCATTGGCATCTTTCTGGTCATTTGCATTTTCAAGTCAAAATTGGTATCATTTAAACAGCACAGGAATTTTTGAATTGCTGGACATCATAAAAGTTTGGATTTTTTTTAAAATGCTAAAGTATCAATAAGCCTGTGACAAAGGAATGTTTCTTCAGCTTGTTTCTCCGGAATTTTGCAAATCACAAGCATCATTTAGCTCAGGGGTCCTCAAACTAAGGCCCGGGGGCCGGATGCGGCCCTCCAAGGTCTTTTACCCGGCCCTTACTCAGGGTCAACTTAAGTCTGAAATGACTTGAAAGCACACAACAACAATAACAACAATGTATTGTCGAAGGCTTTCATGGCTGGAATCACTAGGTTCTTGTGGGTTTTTTCGGGCTATAGAGCCATGTTCTAGAGGCATTTCTCCTGATGTTTCGCCTGCATCTATGGCAAGCATCCTCAGATGCACACCTCTGAGGATGCTTGCCATAGATGCAGGTGAAACGTCAGGAGAAATGCCTCTAGAACATGGCTCTATAGCCCGAAAAAACCCACAAGAACCTAATAACAACAATCATCAGCCAAAAGTAGGCTCACACTTCCTATTGAAATACTAATACGTTTATATTTGTTAAAATTGTTCTTCATTTTAATTATTGTATTGTTTTTAAGTGGTTTTGTACCACAAATAAGATATGTGCAGTGTGCATAGGAATTAATTCATTTTTTTTTCAAATTATAATCTGGCCCTCCAACAGTTTGAGGGACTGTGACCTGGCCCTTCGTTTAAAAAGTTTGAGGACCCCTGATTTAGCTAGTCAAATCTTTGTGTTACTGGCAACTTGTTAACGACTATTTTATAAAGGAAAAGAGAACTTTATTAATATGAATAAGAAAGGAAGAATAATTACTACAAAATAACGCATTGTTAATTAAAAACAACTTTAAGACAGGGGAACTGGGTAGGATGTATGAAAGAAGAAAGAATTAAGCAACAATACAAACACCATAAAGTAGATGGAAGTCAATTTTTATGTATTATGCTTTTTGCTTTTGTTTGTCTCTTTTTTCTTTTTTCTTTCTTTTTCTTTTTTTCTTGATATTCACTAGCATGATTGTGTCTGTATAAGAAAACTGCTAATAAAAATTATTTAAAAACAATATCTGTGTTACTGCTGAAATGTAGCCAGCATTGCATTTAGGGGAAAAATTATCAGTTCATAGAATCATAGAATCATAGAATCATAGAATCATAGAATCATAGAATCAAAGAGTTGGAAGAGACCTCATGGGCCATCCAGTCCAACCCCCTGCCAAGAAGCAGGAATATTGCATTCAAATCACCCCTGACAGATGGCCATCCAGCCTCTGTTTAAAAGCTTCCAAAGAAGGAGCCTCCACCACATTCCGGGGCAGAGAGTTCCACTGCTGAACGGCTCTCACAGTCAGGAAGTTCTTCCTAATGTTCAGATGGAATCTCCTCTCTTGTAGTTTGAAGCCATTGTTCCGCGTCCTAGTCTCCAAGGAAGCAGAAAACAAGCTTGCTCCCTCCTCCCTGTGGCTTCCTCTCACATATTTATACATGGCTATCATATCTTCTCTCAGCCTTCTCTTCTTCAGGCTAAACATGCCCAGTTCCCTAAGCCGCTCCTCATAGGCTTGTTCTCCAGACCCTTGATCATTTTAGTCGCCCTCCTCTGGACACATTCCAGCTTGTCAATATCTCTCTTGAACTGTGGTGCCCAGAATTGGACACAATATTCCAGATGTGATCTAACTAAAGCAGAATAGAGGGGTAGCATTACTTCCTTAGATCTAGACACTATGCTCCTATTGATGCAGGCCAAAATCCCATTGGCTTTTTTTGCCGCCACATCACATTGTTGGCTCATGTTTAACTTGTTGTCCACGAGGACTCCAAGATCTTTTTCACACGTACTGCTCTCGAGCCAGGCGTCCCCCATTCTGTATCTTTGCATTTCATTTTTTCTGCCAAAGTGGAGTATCTTGCATTTGTCACTGTTGAACTTCATTTTGTTAGTTTTGGCCCATCTCTCTAATCTGTCAAGATCGTTTTGAATTCTGCTCCTGTCCTCTGGAGTATTGGCTATCCCTCCCAATTTGGTGTCGTCTGCAAACTTGATGATCATGCCTTCTAACCCTTCATCTAAGTCATTAATAAAGATGTTGAACAGGACCGGGCCCAGGACGGAACCCTGAGGCACTCCACTTGTCACTTCTTTCCAAGATGAGGAGGAAGCATTAGTGAGCACTCTCTGTGTTCGTCCACTTAACCAATTACAGATCCACCTCACCGTAGTTTTGCCTAGCCCACATTGGACTAGTTTCCTTGCCAGAAGGTCATGGGGGACCTTGTCGAAGGCCTTACTGAAATCCAGGTACGCTACATCCACGGCATTCCCCGCATCTACCCAGCTTGTAACTCTATCGAAGAAAGAGATCAGATTAGTCTGGCATGACTTGTTTTTGATAAATCCATGTTGACTATTAGCGATGACTGCATTTGTTTCTAAGTGTTTGCAGACCGCTTCCTTAACAATCTTTTCCAAAATCTTGCCCGGTATCGACGTGAGGCTGACCGGACGGTAGTTGTTTGGGTCATCCTTTTTTCCCTTCTTGAAGATTGGGACCACATTGGCCCTCCTCCAATCTGCTGGAACTTCTCCCGTTCTCCAAGAACTCTCAAAGATGGTTGCCAATGGTTCCGAAATGACTTCCGCTAGTTCCTTCAATACTCTTGGGTGTAGTTGATCTGGCCCTGGGGACTTGAACTCATTAAGAGCGGCCAGGTATTCCTGGACGACTTCTTTCCCAATTTGGGGTTGGATGTCCTCCAATCCCTCATCCACTCCATCTTGCTGAGGTTGAAGACTCTCTTTTTGTGAGAAGACCGAGGCAAAGAAGGCATTAAGTAGTTCTGCCTTTTCCCTGTCCCCTGTCAGCATTGCCCCATCTTCTCCGCGAAGAGGTCCTATCGCCTCCTTGTTTTTCCTTTTTTTACTGACATAAGAATAGAAGCCCTTTTTATTGTTTTTAATGTCCCTGGCAAGCCTGAGCTCATTTTGTGCTTTAGCTTTGCGGACCTTTTCCCTACAGGTGTTGGCTAATTGTTTGAATTCTTCTTTGGTGATTTCTCCCTTTTTCCACTTCTTGTGCATGTGTCTTTTGTGTCTTAGCACAGTTAGAAGTTCTTTGGACATCCATTCTGGCTTCTTTGTACTTGTCCTATTTTTTCTCTTTGTTGGCACGGTTTGCAATTGCGTCTTGAGTATTTCACTCTTGAGAAATTCCCATCCATCCGTAACTCCCTTGTCTTTTAGTATCTGTGTCCACGGAATGCCGCTCAGCATTTCCTTCATTTTTTGGAAATCAGCTCTCCTAAAGTCCAAAATGCGGGTTTGACTTGTCTTAGTTTCGGCCTTCCTTTGTACCTCAAATTGCAGGAGCACATGGTCACTTGCCCCTAAGGATCCTACCACTTCGACCGCATCGATCAGGTCCTCCGCATTTGTTAGGATGAGATCAAGAGTAGCCAATCCCCTTGTTGCCTCTTCTACCTTCTGGACCATGAAATTGTCTGCAAGGCAAGCGAGGAATTTGTTGGACCTTGTACTCTTGGCCGAGTTTGTTTTCCAGCAAATATCGGGATAGTTGAAATCGCCCATGACTACTACATCTCTTTTCTGTGCCTGTTTGGTCAACTGTTGGCAGAAGACTTCATCAAGTTCTTCTTCCTGGCTTGGGGGTCTGTAGTAGACGCCTACAACGACATCTTTTTGAGTCCCAGTTCCCTTGATTCTTATCCAGATGATTTCAAGCTGGTTTCCCAGATTGCTGTCTTGAATCTCTTCTGCAGCATAAGAGCTTTTGACATATAAGGCTACTCCGCCTCCTCTCCCCTTTGTTCGGTTTCTGTGAAAGAGGTTATACCCCTCGATATCTACATTCCAGCAATAGGAGTCATCCCACCAGGTTTCAGTGATCCCTATGATATCATATTTGTGGTGTTGTGCTAAAAGTTGGAGTTCGTCTTGTTTATTTCCCATGCTCTGTGCATTAGTGTAAAGACATGTGAGCCCCTGGGATCTTCCCTTGAGCTGTTTAATTGGGATTATTGTGCTTTTGGTACTTGGTCCTTGTTGTGTTTGTGCAGCCCTCCGTTTAGCCTTCTGGCGATTCCCAGACATTATGGGTAAAGTAGTGTTCGCAAGGCTGTTGTCCCCCTCCCCCGGTGGACCTAGTTTAAAGTGCGTCTAATGAGGTTTGCGAGTCTGTGAGCAAAAAGGTGTTTTCCTACTTGTGTGAGATGCACCCCATCCCTTGCCAGTAGGCCATCCTCCTGGAAAAGCAGGCCATGGTCGAGGAAGCCAAAGCGTTCCTCCTGACACCATTTTCTAAGCCAGTCATTGACCTGTACTATTTTTCTGGCTCTTGTGGGTCCGTGTCTTACAACAGGGAGGAGGGATGAAAAGACCACCTGTACATTACATTCTTTTAGCTTTGCTCCTAGAGCTCGAAAATCATTTGTGATCTTTTGAAAGGTATGCCTTGCAGTATCATTGGTTCCTACATGAATCAACATGAGGGGAGGACGGTGATAGGGCTTGAGGAGCCTGGTGAGCCTCTGAGTGATATGGTGTATTTTTGCCCCCGGTAGGCAGCATATTTCTCGAGCCATCCCATCCGGTCTGGAAATGACAGCTTCCGTTCCTCTAAGGAGGGAGTCGCCTACTACCAAGACCTGTTTACTTTCAGGAATGACAGGGCCCCTTTTGTGCAATGTAGTGTGTTGGTCTCCAGAAACGTGATCCTGTTGGTGTGAATTGTGTAGGTGAAAAGTGTTGTCCTCCTCCTCGACATCCCCGGTGCATTCGTCAAGGACAATCCATTGAGATTCGTCCAAGAGACTATGGTTCTCCTGTATGTGTTCCTGTTGCTCCTGGTCTATGGTTGGGGATGGTACACCTGCAGGATTGTGCAAGTGTGAATGTTGTGAAGTGTTGTCCCAGTCAGGGCTATAGTTAGTTGTTTTCACTTGATAACCTTACAAAGTGGGGCCCCTGAAGAAGTAAATCAATTGATACTGATGCTGACATGTAATGATATTTTATATATTAACAGCTACCGTATTCTTAGAGTTTTGGAAAAGACGAAGAGCAGTACTAACCTATGATTGGGACCTCATAGACTGGGAAGATGAAGAGGTAAGATTCTAACAAAATGATTTTAATATCCACAGCGATTTAGTTTTAATTTTGCCATGATATCTGATGCATTATTCGTGTTTTGTATGGCAACAGAGTTTAGTTTAATCGTAATTGTTTTATATGCATTTAAAATTCTTATCTGTGGCAAAAACTGGGGAGCATGGAAAATTTTGTTTTTGTGACAATTTATATTATTGTATTGTATTATATTAAATTCTTTAGATATTAGAAACATACTTTTAAGAAGAATGGATAAACAGCTTTGTGAAGAAATTAATTACATTAAAATAGATGGCTGAAAGCCCATGATGTTCTACCATTGCTATTCCAGAGCAGTTAAATTTCTCTTGTCCTCTCACTTTTAAGGCCTTGTTGCCTCCAGGAATGGATTAATGAGGATTTCCCAATCTTTCAAAGAACACTTTGGGATGTGGTGGGAGGCGATGGTTCAGGAATGGGGTGGAAAGAGGAAGACTTGACCTAAGGAGACAACTTTCACTTGATTCTGCTGCCAGAAGCAGTTTCATAAGAGCTGATTGATTGGATTTAGGCTATTTACACATCTATCTCCATATAGAGGACTTCCTGTTGGGATGATAGTATGTTGGATTCATAGTCAAGTATTGAATTTCTGCATGTTTCTGTAATGTAAGTAGCTGTTGTTACATTACTACATAGGACAGCCAGCAAAGTCACTGATGCACAATGGGATGACTGCACAATGAGACTAGCTAGTAGCGCCTGATGTGCCTTGGGACACTCTTATGCATCTTTGCAATTCACTAACAGAGTTTCTTAGTACCTTTGCCATATAGAGCTCAGATGCCAGTGGTGTTTAACTGGTTAACTAAATTTCAAATGCAATTTAAAAATTTACCCTGTTTTATAAAGTATATATGAAACATGCAAATGAAGAGGGAACTATGTCCCTAAAAGTCTTTTATCGTATTACTGGTCAGTCACCTCAGATGTGAACTGCAAGAAATATTTATAATTTCAGGAAGAGCTTCGCCCCCAGTTTGAAGCAAAATATTCCGAAGTGGAGCGTGTAAATCCTATAACAGGAAAACCTGAACCATTTCAACCCTTCCCTGATAAACTTAGTCGGCTGATGGTGTCTGTGTCAGGAATATTCTTCATGGTAAAGTCTCCAAAATCATTTTGCAAAGGACATATGTGCTAGAGAGTTAATATTATAGTAAATAAGATAATTGGTTCAATATTTGTATGGCCTATACAGTCATATAACTCCTACAACTCTCCAATGAATGGCACCAACTTGTTTCTGGTGACGAATTCATTTTTGACCAAATACTACTTATGGGCTTATGTTTTTTTGAATAATGTGAGTTAGTTTGAGCTTTTTCAGGGAATTTTTCACCCAAAAGTATGGGCAGAGGTTTGGAGGATTTGAGAGTCCTGGGAGTCCTAAAAAGAGGTTTGGTCAGTATTATTGGTCATTTTCAAACCAGACTAAACAAATGGTTGAAAAAAGTCAAACAAATCTATAGTCAGTTTTTTTCCATATTTTAATCAGATTGTTTGTTAGGTTTTCACACACACAGCCCAAAAAAATAAATAAATAAACATAATCAGTTTTGTCTGTTTTCAGATTTCATTAGTACTCACAGCAGTCTTCGCAGTTGTTGTCTACCGCCTGGTGGCTATGGAGCAGTTTGCCTCTTTCCAGTGGTATTTCATTAAAAAATATTGGCAATTTGCAACATCAGGCACTGGAGTCTGTATTAACTTCATGATCATCATGTCACTTAATGTTGTAAGTTATTTATCTTTACTCTTTCTGAAGTATGATATAAATCATGTATTAAAATAGAGAATTGGTATACTCTTTTTGCTTTGGCATTACTCTACAAAGTCTCCTGTAGTTGATGATTCTATATCCTTTGATGTTTTTTTTTTTCAAAAGATCCTCCAGGCAACCTTTTTTTCCTTAGGCCATCATGCCACCATTATATTATTACTAAGGAACAAAACACAGTTGTGTGTAACAGCAACATGTGCCTTTATGCCTGTGTGTGCTTGCTGCATTAGAGAAATTACTACTTAAGTATTTCTCTTACTATTATCCATGTTTTAAGGCTTATATATAGATCATACGAGCAGGTACAGGCATGTTTGTAAGGAAAACAAAGCTCTTACCAGAAAGCAAACACTCCAGAAAATGAACATCAAGTTTAAATCATATTAAATCATAAGCCACATATACATGACAGAACAATGGGTGTGGTTCTCAATTTCATTGCATGATGGAATCCTGGGATGACACATGTAAGACTAGAAATACTAGTCTAGCAGTATTTTTAATCTCTCAAATAACTGTCATTTATTTATATATTTATTATTTGAGAAATTTATATCCCTCCTTTCTCTAAGCACAGACCCAAGGTGGCTACAACATAACAAAAATACAGTATAAAAGTTAAAACAACTATAAAAACATAAATATTTGAAACAGGAAACACAGTTCAAATCATATAAACATTTAAACCAAGATAAAAACCCGGAGCTTCCTTACAATTCCTTTGGCTTAATTAAATGCTTTATTGAAAAGGAATTCTTCACCCCCTTCCGGAATGCCATTAAAGAAGCAGCCGATCTTAATAAGAATATTATAATAAAACTTTATTTATGTCCCACCCTATCTCCCCGTGGGGACTCTGGGCAGTTTCCAGCAACTTGTGATAAACATTCAATGCCATGCAATACTAAACTAAGAATGAACTAAACGAAACCACCCAAATCCCAAACCATGCCAAACATCCACATCAAAATAATAATAAAGACAGCACCAAACATTAGACAATGACATAACTAATTTATGTTTTCACAGTTAAACATTAATAACAGACTGAAGGACAAACACCAAAAGCGATAAAAACTTTTTTAAAAAATTAAAAGCCAACATAGCCAGAGTGACAAGCCATTTTTGTTCCGTAGTATCATTGATCTTCCATGCCTCCTCCTCGCTATGTGCTTCAGTGCATAAGAAACATTTTAATTGTTTTTTAAAAGTGAGTAAAGAGGGGGGCATTTTGATTTCTTTTGGGAGGGAGTTCCAGAGGCAGTGTGGAACTCCTCAGGCAGTGTGTACCATAACATAGGGGCCACCTAAAAACAAGCCCTCTGTGGTTCTCTCAGCATGCTTCACAGAAAGTGCCTTGATCGATATCAAAGTCTCTCCCCACTGAATACCCCAGAGTCCATGACATGATGCAGGGCTACTTCTGGTGGGATGCCATGGAGCTCTGTGTCAGCAGCATTGAGGCAGCAGAGTCCAGTGGAGTTGAGGGTACGCAGAACAGAAGAGGGGTTAAATGGGGAAATGTCATGGGAATGGAGACTATCTAGGATTATGGTGATAGTTTGCAAAATGTGTGTTCATTTCTGATTTCTTGGTAGGTGTATGAAAAAGTTGCCTATCTCCTAACAGATTTAGGTGAGTAATAGTTACGGCTGCTGTGATAGTTTATATCTTGTCTATAATTGTGGAAATATCTATTACACTTTAATAATTCAAGTGTCTAGGGAAGCAGAAATCATCATATATCCAATAGCAAGATAGCTGTTGTGCATGAAAGAAAATTAATCTGATTGAAAGAACAACATGTCCTACAAGATATTAATCAGACACAAAGGCCTTACAAAATGTTTAGTGAACATGTTTGACTCACACCTTCATTTTGCCAATAACTGCTCTGCAAGTCTGCCAGTGGGATCTAATTGTGGAGTTTGTTTCCAAAGGTACCAACTCAATAATAATAATAATAATAATAATAATAATAATAACAACAACAACAACAACAACAACAACAACAACAATAAAAACTACTACAACAACAGGTTATTGGCGGCAGCACATTGTTGGCTAGGAGTAGAATATTATGTACAGATCAAAACTATCATAATGTATCAAATTACTTTGGTACAGGGCTTAGAAAATTGCATTTTGTAACAAAAGAATGCATATTCCCAGCATGTTTTTTTTCTATTCCTGTAAAGATTTGTTCAGATTGATTTGGTACCTTTTAGAAACTAACTCCAACATTGTAAAAGGAAATGTTGATTTATTGTAATGTAGTATACAGTGGTTTAGTACCTTATTGCAATAATTTAATGTAGTATACAGTGGTTTAGTACCTTTATTGCAATAATATTGCAATAATAAATACTATAAATATCCGCCATCCTTGGATGATCCTGGAGGGACAGAAAATTGATGCCAAGAGCCACTGCCGTTATCCACTCCAAAAAACCCCTTTGTCAAGATGAAAGAGCTCTTTTAATGAGTTCCTGGCAGGCTAACATGAGTGAGTTTATTGGTGCAAATCCCTGAGGTGCATGCAGCCAGAGAAAATATCAGGATGCATGGAAGAACATGCAAAGGCCCTTATGGGGTGAGTGGGGGTGCTGCCCGGAAAAGGCGGGTTTGGGGAAAACATACAGCTCTTGATGTAGGCTTTTAGGCCAAGGCAATTAATACTTCAGTTAATTATGGAGAAAAATGTATAATGTAAAATCTTTCAGAAACTTATCTTGTTTTGTTTTTGTAGAACATCCTAGAACAGACTCGGAGTGGGAAAACAGTTTTGCCCTGAAAATGTTTCTCTTCCAGTTTGTCAACTTAAACAGTTCAATTTTCTACATTGCTTTCTTCCTTGGAAGGTATATTAATTTCAAGAGTTGGGGAGGGTTAAAAGCATAAAAAAATAATTTTATTATGTACTAAATTGGTTTATTAGATAGATGAAGACACGTTTTGATTGCATTAAACAGTCTGTTTATTTCATTTATATGCCTCCTTTCTCTTGAATCAGAATTATTTGTTTGATAGAATCATAGAGTTGGAAGAGATCACAAATGTCATTTCATTCAACCCCATCCTGTCAAACAGGAATATGAAATAAAAATGATACTCCATTGTTTATAAAAGCAGGGCTGTCAAAGCTGTCTAACAATAAAATGAATAAAAGAGTTAGAAATTAAAATATAAACCAGCTTAATTAAAGCAGTCTAGAACAGTCTGTGGCCCTCCAGGTGATTTGGACTCCAGCCTCCAGAATTCCTGACTATTGGATAGGGTGGCTAAGTCTTCCGGGAGTTGGAGTCCCAAACACCTGGAAGGCCACAGGTTGTGTAGGCCTGGTCTACAACAAAGATTCTCAATAGACCTTTGGTCCTCAAAGCAGCTTGGGCTGAGAACCACTGATCCAGGGTAATACAGAACACTAAAGAGAAAGTGAATTGTACTTGCTTCCCCAACAACTAACTATAGTACGGGAATCTCCACAAATCAATTTTATGTGTATATAGATAAAGACACAAATTGAAAAAATATGTGCACATACATTTATGATTAAAATACATTTCCCTGTTTCAGAAGTCCTCACTATGTATGCTTGCTTTGGGACTCCATAACCAATATCAAGTATCAATAATTGCATGCCGTTTGCAATACCAGCACATGTGGTGCCATCAACTTGAACCCCTTCCAATGTTTTTGACTACAATTTCTATCAGCTCCAGACTATTGGTCAGGGTGATGGTGATAATAGTCAGTGCCCTGAATCCAATTCTTTGTCCCAGCCAGAGTACACCCACTGGAACAAAATGTATGTCAGCGTTTATGTAATTCTAGTTGAGATATAGACAGTAAGCATTTTTATGGATCCGGGTTGTAGAAGAACGATAAACACTTCCTCTTAAAAATCAGTTGTTGTCAATTACCATATTTACTTCAGTCTAATGCTTACCTTTTTAAACCAAATTACATTGGCAAAACTCAAGTGTGCATTAGATTTGATGACACATTAGAATCACATACATGAACCCACCTATTTTTATTTATTTATTTATTTGTTTGTTTGTTTACAGTATTTATATTCCACCCTTCTCACCCCACAGGGGACTCAGGGCGGATTACAATGTACATATGCATGGCAAACATTCAATGCCATAGGCACACGACTTATGTGAAAGACCAGGAGGGACCCAGAACCTCAGAATTTAATCAAAAATTAACTTAAAGAGCTTTCAGATTTTTTAAAGAAATTTTCCCCTTCCAAGTTTCACTCACAAATAGAAATCTCATTTTACAGATTTGCTGGACGCCCTGGAAAATACAACAAACTTTTTAACAGATGGAGATTGGAAGAGGTAAGGTCTTTTTCATTCATACCAGCAGGCAACATCACCATAGGTTTAACATCCATTTACACAATTTATTTCAGTTTGCTCCTAACAGATGAATAATGCCCCCCAATAATGTCTGATACTTTATAAAAAATATTGCATAATATAATAAAAAAACTATATATGTCTGTTGATTGTGTTTTTTCTTACATATATGGTAAAAGATAGAAAGTGATGAGTTTTCTGTAATCATTTAAAGCTAAAATCCCTTAGGAAATGTGAATATAGTAACATTTCTTCCTTTAGTGTCATCCTAGTGGCTGCTTGATAGACCTCTGCTTGCAGATGGGAGTTATCATGGTTTTAAAACAAATGTGGAACAACTTTATGGAGCTTGGCTATCCGTAAGTACCATGGAAAGTACCATTTTTCATAAATATATGACGACGGAAATGTAGGCCAGAATTCTATATCGGCTTCTTAGTTAAGTATACGTAAGTAACTTCTCCTGACCTGACACCTCCTCCACATAATGGGATGTAAATTTATTCAACTGTGTTCTGATTGGAAACAGAATGGACCTCCTTTTCCCCATGAAGTTGATGCCCAGTTAAGTAGCTTGTGAGAAAGAGCTACGATCATGGCAATAGTGTCAAAATTGTGAATAAGTAGTAGCTGTGAATACTAAACAGTTCAGATTAGTAAATCTGGGTAACGCTACTGTATACCCAATCACTATTTACTCAAGATTTTGACACTGTTACCAGAATCATAGGTTCTCATCACTACTTTTGATGGGCATCACTGAATGGGGAGAAGATAGTCCATTCTGCCAATAACTGGGGTGTAAGTGAATGATGTTTCTATCTGGGAGAGAGTCCACTTCTGTGTCTGAAAAAAATGCACATTTATTGATGGTATAGTTCAGAGCTTAAAATTTATGTAATATTAATTAATTTGTGAATAATGTTTCTGGAGTGGTTTCAAGGAGACCCAGTTCACCCTGTCTGCCAGAAAAAGAGGTGGTCTGAGGAGTTTGGGAAGTAGTGTTCAAGCATGTGAAAACAGTCTTGGAAGGTCATCTGTTGCCCTAAAGTCACACTTGCCCACTTGTACAGTTTTGAACAATGTTGTATTTTGAAAAATTATCCAAGAATGTTTAGAAGTGCCAAAATGCTAATGACTTGATGAATCACTACACCAGCAGGGATTTCCTCCCCTTAGGAGATGAAAGTTAACAACTAATGAAAGCAATTCAATGCACATTTAGGAAGATAGTGATTAATAAAGTCATAATCAGAATGATTTCATACCTATTGCAAGTGGCTTAGATTTTACACTCTGAGTATCCAATCTAGGTTACTACAAAACTGGTGGTCACGGCGCAAGATCAAGAAAGGAGGCCAGTTACTGGAGCATAAATTTTCTCTACCTCAATGGGAAAAAGATTGGAATCTACAGCCCATGAATCTCCATGGTCTGATGGATGAGTATTTAGAGATGGGTGAGCATGATAGTGGAGATACTGTTTTTTCTTATACTGGACACATTGACAGATTCAATGTCATAAAGTTATTTTTTCAGTCATATTTTTGATATAGTGCTCCTTCCTCCCCACTTTCTAATCTCTGGACTTTCTTTCCAGTTCTACAGTTTGGCTTCACTACTATTTTTGTTGCTGCTTTCCCACTTGCACCTCTACTGGCATTGCTTAACAATATCATAGAAATCAGGCTTGATGCA
Organism: Anolis sagrei; assembly: GCF_037176765.1. Taxonomy (NCBI): domain Eukaryota; kingdom Metazoa; phylum Chordata; class Lepidosauria; order Squamata; family Anolidae; genus Anolis; species Anolis sagrei. Next base: position 261,334,982 of record NC_090021.1, on the reverse strand, counting down.
TATAAATTTGTTACACAATGGAGGCGGCCGATGCCTGCAAGAGCAACAGATATAGGTGAGAAAAAGCACATTGCATTACAGTATGTGGGTTAATCTAGTTTGTGATTTTTTAAACTTTGTATTTTTAAAATGAATAATAATAACCTAGTTTGTGAATATTTTAAAGTGAAACATGATCTACAATTTTTACAAATGAAATGTAAATTAGAGAGTAGGGCCCCTTCCACACAGCTGAATAAAATCCCACATTATCTGCTTTGAACTGGAATATATGCCAGTGTAGACTCAGATAACCCAATTCAAAGCAGATATTGTGGGATTTTCTGCCTTGATATTCTTGGTTATATGACTGTGTGGAAGGGCCCTCTTATTTTTAAAAGAGTTAACTATTTGGGTGGGCAACTGTGATGCACCTGGGCACGATGTTACTAACAAAAATACCACAAACATGAAAAAAACTGGATGGAAAATGTTCAACTGTGTGGTGAATTGCTTCTCCTCAATACACAATATGCTCTTTTTTGGACAAAATAAATGATGGTCAGAGGCTACAAAAACAGTATTAAGATGGGAGCAGCTGCTTGTATCCCTATGATCGCAGTTTGCATACTGGTGTTGTAGAACCTGTTAAGGTATTCCTGTTATTACTGTGTATTGTTAACGTGTTTTCATCTATACATTATCTCTCTTTTTTAAAAAAAAAAAAAAGCTTAGACATGTAGATTTCCTTCCTGATATTTGTGTGTTTTTATTTATATTTTCTCATAGCTTAAACCATTGACACATACATAGTAAATCTACTTGACACTGGTCCTATTGATTGCACAGAAAGCAATACTGTCCCATTTCAGATTTGCTTGAGAAAAATGTTTATTTTCTATTCATGGATTTCTCTCAGATGTATAGAATGTTAAGTAAACAGGCTACAGCTTCATACCATAGCCCTTTTTTAGATATGAAAGGCATGGTGAAAAGGATTCTCTTAATTGTAAACCCTATTTCTACTGTGCTGGCATGAAACATAAACATAGTGCAGTCAGATTTATGATCATACAGTAAGATTTCTTTCCTTTGTCCTTTGACCACAGATCACCTGCATCTCTTTTTGAAAGGTCTTCCAATAGAAATAATATAATCAGCTCCAACAAGTTGTTTTTTAGTAGCCTGAGTGGGGCAATGTGATGTTTAAAATATAAAACATCATTGAATTAGAACTGAGTTACTTTCATGACTCAGAAGGTGACTTTTTAAAGTAATCCATACTATCACTCATTGAAGTTTAAGTACTCTACATTGATGGAAACATGTTACTTATTGGTCTTATTCTTCTACTACTACTTTCCCTTAATATTTGAGAAAGAATCACATAAAAAGTGGTATAAACAAATAATTCGTATCAAGGGTCCTTAATTTTTTAAAAGAGGAAAACATTGTTCATTGTATATCAGTTTTTTAAAAAACACTGTTGTTCTTCATCTGATTTTTGAAAGTTAATAAATAAACATAACTAGTCACATGTAATAGGGTTACTTGTGATTTGTTAATTGTGTGTTCTGGCTACTACATTGATATGATGAGCAAAAGGATATTTTTATGCATGTTGACAGGATTTTTTCAAGTTTTCTGCCATTCTCTCATCAACCTTAATTTACTGGCACAAGGTTTTGAGTAATGAAAGATCACAGAAAAAATAACAAGCAACACAACAATTAATACAATATATAAATCACATTATTTATAAAGACAAATAAATTATATGCTTCTTTAACACTATAAGAAAAAGCAGGAATGGCTTACTTTTAAAAATGTACATGTATAAGTCGTTTTTGGCCTTTTGGAGCAGATTCAGAGTTGTACTGGAAGAGATAACAGTGCTCCTTCTGGTGCCTGATGGATATTGCTGGCTAAAGCCCAATCCTTCTACTATTATTTTTGGACAAGACTATTGAGAAACCCCAATATTAATCCCAATTTGAACCCAAACAAAATCACCTTTGGAATGCGAGCTTATAATCTATGAGCCATGTCTAGTGTTTCTGGTTTTGGATTTTGTCTTATCCTAAATATTCTCTGCTAGGTATTTGGTATGGGATCCTTGAAGGAATAGGAGTCTTGGCTGTAATCACCAATGCTTTTGTTATTGCCATTACATCAGACTACATCCCACGTTTTGTATATGCATATAAATATGGACCCTGTGTTGATCAAGGATACAGACAGGAAAAGTAAGTATACTTTATATATCTGTTTAGGTGCTGTATTTTTTATCATTTTGACAAATGTTTCTTAGAGCCTTCTACTTATTTCCTCCTTTCTCCTCCTCCTTCATCCCTTTTTCCTCACCTTTATTTGACTGTACAATTTACATTTTTATTACACTTGCTACACTAGATGTAATTGTTTGCACAGATGGCAATGCAAGCAGGATCAGAAATCGACCATAGTATTCATTCTGTATTGGATCACTGAGATCATCCAATTAGTAGCACTGTAATACTAGGAAAAAGGTACCCAAAGGTCTACCTATTCTATTATTATTCTTGACACAGAATGTTATTTTCATCACCTTGGAGAAAAGAATGACATATGTATCTCCACAGACCAAAGGTTCCCCACTCACCCCCACCCCCACCCCCACCCCTACCCCTACCCCTTTAGATGCTGAATTGATAGGATCGAAAACTTGGAAAGGACCTCTGTATTTAAGCAGGTCAATATGAGAAAAGATGCTCCCATGCCTGCATGAGTATGGTTTTGCACTAATAGAGGTCAAGGCAGGGCAACCCATTTTAATGAGTCCTTTAAATACTCACTATAGCCCCTTCACTTCCATTCCCTGAAATTGCCCCTTTGAGTTAGCTGCAAATAACTAGAGGGTATCAGAAAAAAATAGGAATCCCAAATTATGCACACCATTACTACTGGATGCAACTTATAATGCAGATCTTTGTTTCAGCTGCTGAATTTTTCTTCACTGACAGCATTTTCTTCTTGTGAAGTCTTTACCATGTTTGCCTATGAGGGTTTTTTTTGTTTTGTTTTCTAGTTTTGGTTTTTGTTTGTTTGTTTGTTTGTTTGTTTGTTTGTTTTGGAAATCTGATTTAGTTTCCACATCTGAAAAGAAAATCTTACAATTTACATAACAAGACACCAGGGACCTGCGGTGTCTCATCCCAAGATTTTTAGTGGGATATTGTGGGGAGAGGATGGATTTCAAATCTCAATATTACTTCTTCTGCATATTGAAGAATCCAATATAAAAAGGTGGCTAACTTAGAGAAAATGTCAGCTGCTCTTAAGCTAATTACAATATTTTAGCATTCAACTGATTAAAATGTATATTTTTTTTCTGGACACATCAATGTTACTATCACAACTCATATTTTAACTGACAATGTGTTTTCTTATTCTTCGGCTTTTCAGTTACACATTTAATAGGTGGGTATGTATGAAGGGACTATTGCTTAGCACAGATAGCTGGGTTTTTTTCTAATTCTGCTTCATCATCCATAGCAGTTTCCTGGCCTTAACCTTCTTTGCAATATCTCCCATATTTATCACACTGGGAGGAATACAAGAATGAGCTTCAGACCTTAGCTTCAGTCATATCTTCATCAAATGCTGTCATTAAAATACCTTGACATAAACCTCATTTGATCATGAACTGAATGAGACCAAATCTCCTGTTGACTGTATTCTCTCTCAAATAATATCAAACTCCCCAAAGTAAATGATAAATTCTATGTTTTTACAGAGATTGCTCTTTGTTTGCTTTCAATCTAATTTCAAATGACATACAAAAAAATGAAAAAGATTATAGCATACTGTGGTAGACATCGATTGTTTACATTTTCTCTCTCTACATAACACTATATGGTGCTAAATTTTCTCCAGAGAAGATTTTATGTACCATCAAAGGACCAATGTTTAACTTTTGCATAACATGTTCTTTTTCCTGCTGTTCCTGAAGCTTGACTCCAATCAGTTGGATATCCACTTGTAAATACGTTTATTAGGACCTTATGAAGCCAATTCCATTTGGCTACTTGCAAATGTCATAAACACTAATCAGAAGTCTGTACTTCACTGAGTAGATCAGATCTTCCCCATGGAAGGCATTTTATTCATGATTATAGACTTATCCATGCTTGAAGGCCACAGAAGGCATAACGTTGTCTTAGGTCATGGTATGCATTGTAAGAATCCCTCTCATACTCTGGGGTAGACACAGGCCACTTGGTGCAGCCTGGCATAGAAGCTGGTACTAAAATGGATGAAAGTTGAAGCTTCCTTGAAATGTAGCAAGACTTCAATAAGTATTACCTGGACACAGTTCAGATTCTTTGCCCCATGGTAAGTTGTTCAAGAAGATTTCATATGTAGTTCCCCTTCCAGGACAATTTCCACCCATGTGTGCAACAAATACCTGTCCAGAAAATAGGAGGAGAGATCCCCTATTATCCCCTACCATTATACCCCACTTTTCATGTCAACAGTTGCATTCATTACTTCATTACTGAGGTCCTCGTGCACAGTAGTTAGCATGCAGACTGATATTGTGTGTGAGGACAATTTGGTGCACAAAAGAATTTGGTGCACAAAAGCTGTTTTTATATTGTCATTTGGCACCATTATTAAAATTAACCCAATTTTTTTCATTCTGGGAAAGGCGATCTACTTTATTGAGCACCAATGAGTTTGTCAGTGTTTCAAAACTGAATGTGCAGCTTGCAGACAATTATTTACCAACATTTTTTCTTATATTCAAATTAAATTTTCACTTATGTTCATCCTTTCCAAATATTCCAATGTAGCAAGGATATTCTTGATTAATCTTTTGTCATTCTACTTTTTCAGCTGCTTTTAAAATGTCCTGCTTTCTCTGTTTTCCTCCCACTATCTCCTTTTACCTTCAGCTTACTGGAAGCTGATTTCAATTTGCAAACATTCAGTGGGAGAGAAAGGAGATAGTAGAACCTTGTCCTTCTCAGTAGGCTTATGCAAACGCAAATGGCTGCAGCCTTGCTTCCTCTTCCTCCCCAATTAATAAATTTCATCATCTGGTCCACACTCTGGCATTGCTTGGCCATACATCTGAGTATGCATCTGTGAAATGTTTGGAGGGTATGCATATTTTTCCCAAACATAATTGTCTTATATGTCAATGTTTTGAGGGTTCCTTGTAACATAAATCTTGCTATATCATTTTTAAAAATAAATAATAATTTTGCCCTCATTATCCACTGACAATATGATAGGCATGGCATAATAACCATAGGCAATGGCAAGGAAAGTGAAGAGAATATGCTTTGTGGGCAAAATCTTTTATGACCTTTATTTTGAAATACTTACTTGGTATTGTTTTTTCCAGATGTTTGAGGGGATATGTCAATAGCAGCTTATCAATATTTGATCTGAGTGAACTTGGTATGGGATATTCAGGATACTGCAGGTAAGTAGTATAGAAATAAATACATAAATACAAAAATAAAATTATTCCTTTTAGCTGGGAAGAACCTCACAAAACTTTCTGGATGCTTAAATAAATTTTAATCTTATTAAATCTTACTAATCTGAACATTGCAAATTTGATATGGGATTGAGATTAAGGTTTTGAAACTGCTCTAACAAATTTCCTTTGCAGTGAATTCTAGTAATTATTTTTCATATTTCTATGTATTATTGTGTATTTTTGTTTATTAATTATGTCATATATTGCTAGATATAATTCTCTAAGTCTTGAAGCTACTTACATTAACAGGAATTTATTGCTTGATTGATCAATTTTGAGCATTTATATGCCATCCTTCTCACCTGAAAAGGGACTCAGGATGGCTTACAACAGGTATACCAACACAATATATTAAAAATAATATTTACAATTAACACAATAACACATCAAAGCCCAACAAAGCAAGGAAAATATAATAAATAACTGAAATTTGTTTTAGAATCAATGAAAAATGGCATTTGTAAAAAGTAGACTGAAGCTTTTCCCATAAATAAAAAAGATGTATAACAGCCTGTGGAACATCAACATATACCATCAAGGACAAGGACAATAAAACATAGCCTTATAAATGTATATAAAATCACTAATACCCCACCAATCACTACCCATCTCTGCAACTTCAGACATAATTTATCTGCTTAATCTGACAAAATCATAGAGGAAGGACTTCAACCCCTTGACAGAGCTTTGCACATCGGTGAAACAGATGCTAGCCCTTTGTCTGTGGATCTTATAACTTTAAATACGAGAACCAAAAGTTTGAAACAGTCCTGGTCCAGATTGGTACACAATGAAGAGATCTATGTGGAGAAGAGACATATGAATATGTAGGGAGATTTCAAACAACCTGGGTGGCACTGTTCTGAAATAAACTCAAAAGAAGAAGAGAAAAAGAAGATAGTCCTGCCAATAAACTATTAAAATAATCCAGATGTAAAATCACCAGAGCCTGGTCAAGCAGTTTTAACAGTCAAAACCTAAATGTTCAAAAGATGGAAATGACATGCTGATAAGGGGACACAGGGACAAATAGCCATCCATCATTAGGTCCCTGACAACTAAAACAGGAATCATTGGCAACCCTGCAAACACAGCAGAAGGCATGAAAGAAGGGCTGGGGGGGGGGGGAGAGAGGTTAGGCCAAAACACCAAGATTCTGTTTTTTTCCATATTCAGCTTAAGACAAGGTGGGTCTTAAGAAGAGGTGGTTATCCACATCACAAAAATCCATAAGCAGTCCATCACAAAATTTCACATAGAAGCATCAATTGATTTAAAATCCTGGAAAATCTATGTATCAACTGTATAAATATGATACTGAAAACAAAAATCTGAAAGAAAGAAAGAAAGAAAGAAAGAAAGAAAGAAAGAAAGAAGGAAGGAAAGAAGGAAAGAAAGAAAGAAAGAAAGAAAGACAGAAAGAAAGAAAGAAAGAAAGAAAGAAAGAAAGAAAGAAAGAGGGTGTATCGTGAAAAAGGAAAGAACCAAACATATTGTTGTGGTACCACACAATCTTAAAGAAATATATAATTCATTTTCACTTTTGATTCACTTATATTACAACTTACCTTCATTCCACTTTGGTATGAGATCTTCAGTAGTTACTCATATATGACAATGAAGTTGTATGCATGAATCCAAAAAAATATTGCCAAAGCATTATTCTTTTGTTTTGCTTTTTTACAGGTATAGAGATTACAGAGCACCCCCATGGAGTTCAAATCCTTATGAGTTCACATTACAGTTCTGGCATGTTCTTGCTGCTCGTCTAGCTTTCATTATTGTATTTGAGGTTAGTGAAACTGAGAAGAATAAATGGGAAGCCATTTATTTATTATTTAATGCATTAATAAATAATGTGTACATTAAATAATAAATAAATCTTTATTTTAAGATGACAGTCTTTCCATAAACTGTACTATCAAGCAGCCAGGTTTAACCATACAGCTGAAATGTACATATTTCAGGATAATGTGGGTTTTTAATAGGAAAAGCAGGGATGAATTTGGCCCAAAGGTGGATGTGGGGATTGTTATTCCCAAAAGATCGATTTATTCAGACAGAAGGTCAACTGGGAGCCGAGAACTGCCATGGGGCAAACTTGGGGCTGCGTGATCCCCCATATAGAGATTGTACTCAAATGGCCAGAATTCTGTAAGCCCAATACAGTACACCTCTCAGAGGAGAGGAAGGTTCTGTTTGTGAATGATTTAAAAGAGGGAGTAAAAAGCATGTGGGCCAGACTAGTGGGGAAAAGGGATTAGGTGGATGCCTGTTCCTTTTGGAGGCATGGTAAAGGTGAAATAGTCCGGTAGGTAACATGGCAAACACACACCCATAACAACTTTCGGGGGCAGGGGCCTGAAAAGTGAGTTACCCTTTGGGGCTGGAATGAGAGTTCTCACTCTTTAAAACTGTGAGGTTTGGAAGGCAGCTCCCTCAGATGGCCTTCCAATCATGACCGGCCAAGAGGTGCAGAATAAAGATTTTTGATAGCCTACAGGATCTTGACTGCCCATATGTCCTTGGAGGTGGTCAGAGGAAGTGACACCTGGCCCTGGGACAGTTCTCACAAAGTGGCTAATAAACCAAGAGTCATATCTTACCATCTGAGTCCCATTAATGGTGTTCCTGGTCTTTTTATTTCATGTTGGGAATTCAGATGGCTCCATGATTTAAGTCTGAATATTCTAATGACTGAATCTTTCGTCATTAATTATGTGATAGACCTTGTCCCTTATTTAAATATTCTCATCCACATTGCCATGATGTGACTTAATCAAAGCTTAATATATATTGAAAAATTTAAAAAGATAAATAGTGTTGAGATCCAATACACAAATGTATGAAAAAGTTGACTGTAAGTAACTGATTAACTTTGCTCTCTTTAGAAACTTTTGACCAGTTACCTGTTCCTTGCTAGAGACCCCAGACTTAGTAAGAAAATATACATGACTTGTTCTTTTTCTCCTATCCTGTGTGAGGCTGTGTTAATATGAAAGGAATTTGATCCACACAGATCTTGAGGTTCTTTAATGATGGTTCCTTACATCCCTATACAGTCATGATTCAAGAAGATCCAGGTTACAAGAAGTACTTTAAAATGTTATTTTCTCTCTTTTTTCAGCACCTTGTTTTTGGAATAAAATCTTTCATTGCCTACCTAATCCCAGATATGCCCAAAGACTTGTGTGACAGAATGAGAAGAGAGAAATATTTAGTTCAGGAAATGATGTATGAGGCTGAACTGGAGCATTTGCAGAGAGAACGGAAAAAGAATGGGAAACAGTATCACCACGAATGGCCTTAATGGATATGAAACAAAAAGGGATTGCAGAACTGAGCACTCCCAGTGAAAACTAAAGGTGGGATCTGGAAAAGTGACAAAGGAATCAAGTCTTCTGTATATGCTGCTCTTGGGAAATATCATTATCAGGCTTTGCTGTCAACTGGAAAAGCTGTGTTACCAACAGACAAGGCAGATATGTACCATTAATGGTTAGTGCTAAAAATGACATATTGGGGAATGAATTATGGCTCAGCCAAAATCACAGGAAGAGCTAAATTTTCTGGACACCAATCTAATAAGGAGCTGAGAAGGGCATCCAGAGCATTTTAAAAAATGGTTATGCGTACAACTTCTATTACAAAGGTATGACTTTTTTATTTTGAAAAAAAATGATGTAACACAGCTTTTACTGGCTCAAAATAATTCATATTGCCTCTGGATAAAAATCAAGCAAGAGTATTTGTTGCCTTTGTGGCCATAACTGCTATATCACAGTCCTCGAGGCTTCCTGTTTTTGTCAGGTTTGTCCTGGTCTCTTGCTGAGATTGTGGATGTGGCTCTGCCCTTTAAAAGGGAAACCAGCCTGTTCGATATTTACTATGCAGTTTGATGTTTGCACATTGCCTTTTGTCTCTTTGTCTTTATAACTCAGTTAGGGGGAGAAAAACAGTTTTTTCTCAAATCAAAGCAAAACTAGTTTCATAAAGAAGTCAAATAAAGGGATCCATAGATCCTGTTCAATATGAGGAAGCTGACTTCTGCAGGTAGAGCAACCCTTGATTTCATGCAAGAATCTTGTATAGGGAAAAAGTATAGGATACCCAGAGAATATCACCCCAAGGCAGAAGCATGTTTCACATAACCAACTGTCCATGCAGCTTATGGGCTGTGCAGCATTTGCACAATAGGAACTGCACAAGTGGTATATTTTCCCACCCAGCTTAGAGCCCTTTAGATGCTGGCTTTTACCATTGCACTGCTCTTGATGCAGCACTCTTTGAGGAGGAAAAGAGCAACCTGACATTTTCCATTGCTATTGATATTCAATATGCAAAGAGAATCCATCTATTTGCACCTCTAAACTGAGCAGTCCTGTCCTGCATGCTGGTGGAGCATGCAGAAGTATAACTGTGTGGTTACTATTTCTCTCTCTGAACTCCTTGGATTTTGTGTTTCACATACACAGAAATGTGAAGCTGAAATATCTCATTGCATTGCAAATAAGAAGCAAGTTTTATTATTTGCTTTGTGCAAGATCCTGTTTGGGTAGAATCTAAAATATGACTTGCTCGCTTGCTCAGGGTATAAAGACAGAGGTTCAGGACTTTGTTTAAAACAGTGTCCTCCTCATGCAAATCAAAGCATGGAAATGGGTTGTGTGGTGTTCAGTTATGGCTTGTTAATTTTTTTCTTTGAATTCCTTCAAAAGAAAACTACACAGTCTTGTGGCGACTTTTACTTTGCTACTCACATGCCTTTGTGGAGAACAATGGTTCTTTAACACTGAAATCAACACTTTCTTCAGGCTGCAGGGACAGCATAACCCTTTGGGGGCTGAACCCTTCTATTACTGACAATTTCTGGTGGAATGTGCAGGACAATGAAAGAGGGGAAGTTAAGACCATGGAGTAGACCATTGAATAGGATTTCTTCACAGAAGAGAAAGAAATGGGAGGGCTGTTAAGGAGTTGATGATTGTGGTGGCTGGGTTTTCTGTGATTTTGGAAGCCAATGGGGCAACTCCAGATGAAAGTTTAAAGACCACACTTAGGCCACAGGCTGTATGTTTTGTACCCCTGCCTTAATGGCTTTTAAGTCATGCTTTCTTCTAGTGATTAGTTACTAATTGTGATTCTTTTTTATTGCTTTTTTTTTCAAAATGGGGAAGAGAAGAAGAATCAAACTTTTAAAAGGACAAGTGTGCGGGATTCACTTGTACACAGGAGACCAAAATGTTTCTCCTTTTCTTTTTGTAAGAATTTCAGGTGTTGAAATCTTTCTTATTTATATTAACCAAAGTCAACTTGCAGAGATTCATATCATTATATTGAAAAAGCACAGCAATGATATCAAACATATATATTTGCATGAGCATTGAAATGAATTCTATAGATTACAAATGTGGGTTGTGGATATGGCATTATAGCACTTGCAGGGAATATACAACTTCTGTTTTCATGAAGAACTGTAAGTGATATAATGATGATGAATATACCATTATATTAATTCTGTGGAAATTTTCTTATTGTATTTCTGTCATATAATTGTTTTAAATAATGACAGTCTACCTTCCAACATCATATGGATAGACACTCCTATCCAATGGTTGTTTCTATAAATTGAAGCTATTTTGTATTTCCCCATGTCCCTCCCTCATGATTTCCCCGTACATTTCACTCAGGGGAGAAAAATGGTGTACATAAACACGTGCACTTCAGTGCTGATGCCCTCTACTGAAATGAATGGAAGACCCTACTTACACAGAAAACCTCTGGGTGCATGAGAGTGCACACTGAGTTTTGATCAGGAACATATATTGTAAAGTACACCCTTTCTGTGTGTGCTGTAAAGCATAACCTTTGTTACCTTTGTTTTGCTATTGTTTTGTCTACCTAAATACTGTTTGCCTTGGCTGGATCCAAGCATTAGAACTGATGTAGCATGCTGCCAACATGTAAGAATTTCACTATGGCTTTGTTTGTCAACATTTAAAATGTTAAAAGAGGTTGCAGGTAAATTTGTATAAGATGGCCACATAAACATGCTTACTAGAAAGTAAATTCCATTGCATTCATAGGGGCTTTATTTTGAATAAACAAGCTTAAAATTGCACTATTAACAAAGTCAATAATGGATTAGAGCCTATTAGGATTGCAATCCTATGAACTTTTGCCAGAAAGCAAATCCCATTTGAAAGAGACCATATGATGTAGTGGTTTAATTGTGGGAGTAAGACTCTAAGAGACCAGAGGCCAAAGCCCTCTTCTGCTACAGAAACCCACTGGATAGCCTTGGTAAGTCACACTCTCTCAGCCTTAGAGGACAGCTATGAGAAACTTCCTCTGAATATATCTTGCATGAAAGCCCTATAGTAAGTCTGAGTTGTCTTGAAGGTTCAACACAATGAAGTCCCATTGAACTCAATAGGAAATACTTCTGAGTACTTTTTTGGATTGTACCGTAACTGTAAAACTGCTTTCTTTTAAAATTCATACACAGTTGTAATCCAGGCCAAAATACTAAAGCCACATGCTTCTAGTTATTCACAGTGAATACATAGAAAGTCTAGTGGCTTCAGTTTTGTAGGCTTCTATTAACATACTTTCCATACTTCCAAAGCACATGACATTTTTAAATAAATAAAATGCTTGCTTGTGCCCTTTCTTTAAGAAAAAGGAATATGCATTATTCACGTCAAAAGTTTGCTGATATATAGCTATTTGCTTTAGCTGGGAGAAATGTTGTGCTATGTTTGGTTTACTGTGGTTACATTGAATGCAAATTATCTTACAAAGACATATGGCACACTCTGTTCTCAGGAAATATGTATTACATGAATGCTGGTTAAATATCTTTTTTGTATTTCTGAATACTTGTATGTCCATACAATTACCAATATTAGTAGTATGTGCATGCAAGCTGCATTTGTAGACCCTCCAAAGTTGCAGAGCTTCAGAACTAGCATCCAAGCAAAAGAAGAAGAAGCTTTAGATCATTTTTGATCTAGCCTCCAATAATTTTGGTCTATGCATGTTCTTTCAAACAGACTGCATGAGCAGCTCCAGTCTGGCTAGTCCAAAACATCTTAAGTATTACCAACTCAACTCGGTGTCTTGATGCAATCAAAAGGGACACTTGTTCCAGAAATAAACATTTGTTTACTATTTGTTATTCTGATTTCTCATCTTTCATTTTAAATATTTCCTGTGCATGAAGCCAGAAGGGTGAGGGCTGGTGGGGATTTATGAAAGTGACATAAGATGTACAGTCTTCTTGCATCAAGCCATTTTACAAAACAGCTCACATGTTGTGCACATGTTTTCATAACACCTTTAATCTGTGCTGTGGTTCTCCCATTTCATTCGGCCCTCCCCACACTTTAGACTTTATCAAACAGAGCTGGGGAAAATTGGTGAAATCAGGGATATTGTCTTCTTGCATATAGAATCATCTTCTTTGTGTGGGATTCTGTCTTAAAGGGGGACAAATAATTTACTCATGCCCATCACACAGGATCACCTCCTCCTGCCTCAACCATCTGTTTAGGAGATCCAAGGCACCATTCTTAGACACCACTTCTGGGATATTTGACTTTTCCCTCCAATCTCATTAGTCTACCCAAGGCAATGTTCTTAAAATGGACACAATTTCTGGGATACTTGACTTTCCCCTCTAATCTAATTGCTCTTGAGGAGACAGGAGGCATTGTTCTTAAGGCAGACACCATTTCTATCAATGTTGTCCTATTCTCAAGGAGATAGTAGACAGACCCCCCCCCCCCCCCCCGCCTTCTCTGGGCTCCTCTCCTTTCCTCCAAATCTCAATACTCTCGATCACAGAAATTAGAAACTTAAAAAGCTAGCAGCAGCACAATTTTGAAATCCAAGATTACTATGAAGAAGAAATGACAGGAAAAATGAAGTTGTGATATCTTGAAATTCCAGGACTTCTAATGATTAAATTAATTTTTTAAAATTACCATGTCAGGATCATGAAGCAGGATTTTGGGCAAGAAATGTCAATGCTTGATAGGAGACCACTCATAGGAATGGCCATTGCTCCACACTACTGAAGCAATTCAATACAGACAAATTTGACAGATCCCATCCTACATGTTTTTCCCCACTTTCTCCCATTTCCACTCAAATTATGAGTTCAGAAGATGATTTCTCTCCATCTCCTGTCCCCTCTCCAATTTCTTAACACTTCTAAAACAATTCCCTGAAGAAGCATCATAGGCCAACAAGCAGAAGTCTGCATGTGTCATTTGATGAACCAGGAAAAGGGGTGACTGATTGGGATGACATCCTTTGTCAGTGTCTTGATATTGCTCCGAATGTATTACCATGTGGGAAACATTGATACAAAGTCAGTATACCATGGCAAATACTACTTTGCAGAAAGCAGTTATACAGCAGGAACAGAACTCATATTTAATTGATAGGCAGTAGGCTTGTGCACAAATTTGTTTTAGACATTTGCCTTTGACTGTTTTGCCTTGTTCAGACACCCATAATAGCAAGGGCTCCACTGCTATGCTTTTTTCTGATCAAAACATACCATTCAGCTGCCAGTTGCAGCTACCTTCAGTTTTTATTCAGAATCACTCGGTGCATGGAGAGGCTGCTGCATGCTCACATGGGGTTTCCCTGTGAGCCCTACCTGTTGGGCCAATCAGAATAGAAGAAAGCTGTGACGTGTCTTATGCAAGCTGTGTCTATTTAATGGGGTGAGTGCGTCCATTACACAGTTGCGACATGGCTCTAGAGAGAGGTTCTTTGATTGCTGCAGTCAAATTGCATTGCCACTTGCTCACTCATTCACAGCAAAGCCTCATTCTCAGAAAAGCTACCTACCTAGTACCTACCTACCTAAACCTACCACCAATTCCTAATAATTTTTTCCTTTGCAATCTCATCACAAGTTCTTTCTGTTGTTTTTTTTTATATTTCTCTCTGTGCTCTCTGCCCTCTTTATTTCATTTAATAATAATAATTTGGCTGTTGCCTAAAAATAAAGCTTTGTCAACAGAACCCATCATCTCTCTCCATTCTAACTACAACTTCCTCCATCAGGAAATAAAAGATTAGTGTTGTTATTATTTGTATTCACAAGAACTGTACCAGTAAAATACCACCAATAAATTCCTAAAAATCAGGGGATGACCCAAACCTAATGAAACTTAGTGGGCTAATAGCAGCAGATGTGTCCTCCAAGTGTAGCCATTTTCATCTCAATCACCCTAAAAATGACAGGTAGGAGAGCCCCCCATTGCCACAATGGGTTGGATGTTGCTGCATTTTTTGGCTGCAGACAGCAGCCATTTTTGAGAAGTTCATGAAAAATGGACCCACAGGACTGCCAAAATTTGGATAACTGAAATGGATCGTGGTTCAGCCAAATTGCATAAGCCTAATAGGCAGTATAAGTTGACTGAGAGAATTGGAGAGCCAGACTCTAAAAGAATCTCAATAAGCCATTAGCATTGAATCCAGCTTTCTCACAATATCACTCCACCATTGTGAAGGAAGGACTGATAAGAAAGGATAGCCTGAACCAAACACATCCATCCCCATATACACCAGTAACAGCTTGAACCAATAGTAATGTTTTCAAACCATAATCACCAACAGAGGGATAAGTCAAGGAGTTGGGGAGGGAGAAGGCCCTAGGGCTGAGAGCGGCGGTTAATAAGTGCAAGTAATAAAAGTAATAAATAATATGTTCACAAATTACACATTGTTCTATAGGGAGTTTATTTGGCAACCTACAAAACTAAGGAAAGACATTGTAGAATTGGAAATGAACAGTGTCTTCTATAGTATGGTTTTACTTTATCAATTGGAGATACAAAGGAAGGATGAATGTAGGAGCAATGGGAGACTAATAAACTGCTCAGATTATGAACAAGACATTCAGATTTAAAAAAAAAAAGCAGACTTTTTATAAAATTAGCTTTTTATGAGTTTTAGGTTACCGCCTCTGTTATGGAATGAGTTGAGTAAATAAAAATTACTGTCCATTAAGTTATAAATATGTATCGCCTCAGTTAGTTACATTCCCAGTGGATTTTTTTCCCCAAAGCTGGGGTAATACTATGCAATTCCTATGGTTAACTGCATATCTTTGAGTCATGCTAAAACTGAGATTCTTTCTCTACACTTGGATTAGTGTAGGATTGTTCATATGGGTTATAACCAGGCAGATGACTCTGAACTACATTATTCAAACCATTCTTGAGCTCATTGGTGGCATTCGCCTTTTCTGAGAGATCTTTTAGTTGGTCATTGCTCGATCCCTCCTGAGAAACAACACAGAAAAAATCATTAAGTGAAGAAGGCAGCTGTTTTTCATTTCTGCTGACAGAACCCCTAATGAATAAGAATGTTATCACGGACTACTTTATGTTGGCATTCTTATTTAGAGAACAGATAACTTTAATTACTATCCTTTGTGTTACTTTAATAATAAGAAAATACCTACACATGTAAAGAAGCCTGGAATACAGATCAATGAGTTACTATACAAGCACGAAGTAGAAAAGAAAAACATGGTGCCACTGGAGACAGATAAAGGAAGGTAAGACAAGGTGTAACAGGAAAGAAATAAACATTAAAAAAGCAAAGAATAACTGTCAATAAACTTTTCTCTTGATTTTTTTACCCTATCAGTAGAACTGTGCATATTTGACAACATATTTGACAACAGTGGCCAGGAATCATCCAAGTTCTTGCACTGATAGAAGAAGCCCATTAACAAATCTTAGAAGTAGATTCCCCCTTCCTATATAACTCTGTGTGCTTTTCAGTTTGTGTGTACTATCAGTATCTGATATACGCTCCTGAACAGAGTTCTGACTGGCACTGAGGACTGTGGTGGGAAGAAGGAGAGAAGGAGGACATCACTTCGTTGTTTATGTGGGGATGAAGGGGAGGGAGGAAATCCATCACCTGACCTAAGATCCACTGATAGGGTTTGGCACAAGGACCTAACATTATCCTGAATCATATAAAGAAAAAAACTAGTTTTTGATTTCTATTTCAGTCAGAGCTTGTGCCAGTATGACAAAAAAACAAAGTTATACATTTGATAGAATCAGTGTTTCAACAATGCCCCACTCCTCTCACTTACAGACACCGATAAATACAAAACAATCCCAAGGAAGGTGACAGAAAAGAGAAAGGAAGCACAAGTGTAAGGGTTTGAAGCAGGAAACTTTGAGCTAATTCCAGTCCTGCTCTCCTCTGACTTATAGGCGACTAATAGGACTCACATACCCATCATGTGAACTAACTTGCATACAGAAAAATCCATACTTTATGGCTATTTTGAACAATTCTTTCTTTCTTTAACCACAACATTCTGTTGTCGCTCAAAGGATGTTCTGTGGTGCAGAGCACCACTCTCTTAGTAAGGAAGATCTGAGTCATTATACTCTTACATGTCTCTGTGGAAAGGTTTGCAGGAGATCGTCCTTTGATCTCTGAACTCTTGATTTCAGAGATGATAAAAATTAGGTGTGTCAGCAGCAACTGTTACTCCACAGGATCCACCCTCTCCTGTACCCCAACATACCCAGAGAACAGAAATAAAATTATGCCAACTCCTAAGTTGGTGTATCTTTTCTTCTCCCATGAGGAAAAATGAAGAGAAGTAGTTCTTTCCCTTCTTGAAAAAAGACATTAAAAGAGGTAAATGTCTTCCCTCTCTTCCTATGGGAAGCATCTACCTTTATCTTTCCAGCCCCCCATGGGACTGATCTTTTAGAAATGACTATTTCATGAGAAAATATTTTCCAGGCTAGATTTTCATATGTAGTTTTAAGAGGAATGGCTTTGTGCACCTTCTATTTTAAAAGCAGAAAATGCAAAAACCATTCCATTTATCACTTGGTAAACATATTAAAGTGGAACAAAATGGCCATAGGAATAAAAACATCCACATGTGACCTTGAGCCCATTCACACTATGCTATTATGCTCCACTTATTCCACTTGAGTTGCCATGGTTCCATCCTATGGAACTACAGCAGTTGAAGGAGAGGCATTTGGAATTTTCAACCATAGGATTCTTGTGGCTCAGAAATTAAAAAGCCTAGAATTCCATATGATAAAACCATGACAACTGAAATAGAATGATAGTTCTATAGGCTTAAGAGTGAATAGGCCCAGAATTATCTGTCCATTCCTAATAGCAACACATGCTTCTTATATTGATGGCTTTATCTGCAAACATGTGAGGATTGATGAGCTCTGAAGAACACCTGATAGTACTAAGTTATGAAATATTTATTCTTATAATGAGAGTTTGGAAATTGGGAGCATTTCTGTTTTGGATTACCACTAGGAAGTATGGCCAACTGTTTTCCAAAAAACATTCTCAGACTGGAATAGTGTGCAGGTTTAAAAGAGTTCACAGGGCAACAAGTGCAAGACATATTGAAGTCTCTTATTGAGGAAAAGTCTCACATGAAGGGCTTTGCTGTCCTCTTGATCCACTCCACACCACCAAAACATTTTGCATTTTTGAGACCAGAAGCAAAATATGTTACAGACTGGGCGAATTAATGTTGGTTTGATATCTTTTCCTTTACTTGGACCTAGGCAAAGCATGAGTTAAAACAAAAACAGCTGATTGTTACATATGTTATGCATAACATTAACAATACAAAAATCCCCCCCAACTCTGTTCATACATATCTTTATGTATAAAGATAAAATTCTTCACATTTCGTTACCAAAGAATCCAAAGACATAGCTGCATCAGATCAGACCAGTAAGCAAGCAGATCATGTAGCACCTTTATCTGGCAGTATTGACGGGGTCTGAGTCTAACACTGAGAGAAATAACTTGGAGCATAAGCATTCAAGACTAAAATCTACTTCATCCGTTTTCAGCACCCTGGATAGCTCCTTGAAAATCTGGAGCACTGTCCCCAGGGGAATATGCTCCTGTTTTCAAATTCTTATAACAAGTTGTTTTCTAAGGAGATGTGACAGGTCTTCCTTTTACCTTCTCCAAAGCTCTCATTAAGAATTAGGAATTGAAAATGGCCACCCAAATTCAAATAACAATAAAAGCTACTCCCATTTTTGAGACAATTTAGCTAACATGTTGACTGAGATCCCCAACCCCCTTTTTTGGCTGATTTGCTTCTATTTTTTCTAAGAAGCTCCCTTTGTCATTTCAGCTGTTTAACATTAACATTTTACAGTGAAACTGCAAATTGGATAATGACCAAAATAGCCAGAGTTTAAAGCATCTATCATGATTTCTTGAAGACTTACAGCTAGGCTTCCTTTTTTCCCCATCCTATCTATCCCTCTGTCCCCAGTTTGAATTTCAGCTTGAAAGCCATTACTGCAAGAAGCAGAACCAAAAATAACCTTTCAAATTTCAACATGTTTAGCACATTGTCCCTAATTATTATACTGGTGGAATATTACAGGCTAGATAAATTGTATCTGGTTCTGCCGGAGTCAATAGTGAAGACCCTAAAAGTGCTACTTGGGACCAACAGTTTACCAAACATATTTCTTTGCCAGCAATATTTTAGTGAACGCTTTCCCATTTTCCTACTTTTGTAAACCATTGCTCCATTAAGAAATTTGGTTTGAAACTCTTCACAGCAATTTAGACAGCAATCAAAACTGCAGATGCCACAGAAAGATGCACAGATATTCTACTTTATTATTACAGAGAACAAATATATAAAATAACACCATGCTCAGGGCCTCAAATATCATTAAACAATTAAACAACTAACCTGTCACAAAACTGATCAGAAGTCCTGCCAGAATGCATCCAATGCATCCAACTGCACTGTAGTAAAGATATGACAAAGAATACCAGGTATCTGCCAGATGAGGCCTAGAATGACAAAAAATGGGTATAATCCATATTTAATCCATATATATATATATATATATATATATATATATAGTCACTGAACACGCTAATGATTTTTAGAAGCCTAGTGCCTGAGAAGAAAGACTTTGCTGTTGCATGGTACATTGAGGCCTAGAATGACAAAAATTGGGTATAGTCCATATATTGGGTATAGTCCATATATAATCCATATATGGACTATATATATATAGTCATTGAACATGCTAATGATTTTTACAAGCCTAATGCCTGAGAAGAAAGACTTTGCTGTTGCATGGTACATTGTACATCAGCTTCTGAGAAACTATAGAACTATATAAATAGAATAAAAAAACAGCTTTATTTGAATGAGAAAGATAAATAAAAGGGAATTACACCTGACAGGAGGTAAAGTAGGCATCATTGTAGTAACAGTCTCTGAATTATTGGTCATACACCCAGCTGTTGAAAGGTGCAAAGGTAAGGACTTTGAAGAGGGAGCAGGGTACACAAAGGCTCCAATGCCAACCCAAAATGCCAAGGTTATTCCAGTAAGAAGACCTCCAAAGGCACCCTGAAAAATAAATGAAATAAAAAGGATTCCATGGCTAATCATATTGCATACATTACAAACTAGGTAAAGGGTTACTGGCCTAAAGCATTTTCAGTTACATCTCTGCAACACATAATATTCTCTAGCTTTTCACCATATAGTGTTAGACGAGGTGATTGAACTGGTTGGTCCAATAATGGACTTAAAGATCTGTGTCCTTAATTTGACCTGGAGTAGGCCCATTGAACCAACCAGATTTACCAAATGTTGAGTCATTAACTATCCATAAATTAAATAGCTCTACTCTAGTTAAACCTAACAAATAGATTTCAGGCTCCTGGGTTCATTGAAGATAGAATAATGGCACTATTATAATAACACTAACCAACAGAAAATTTATATTTAGCATCAATGTAAAATTAATATTAATACTGGAAATTTCATTAACAACAACCACAAATAACATGCATGAGCTGAGCTGTTTTGAAAACAATATTATTTTCACTTACTTTCCAGTTGGTACAAGGAAAAACAATTCCCAGTGTAAATAATCCCAGCATAGGTCCCCCGCACATTCCATGAATGCTAAGTGAGGCCTGTGAAAAGAAAGCAAAGGAGATCTAGAAGCTTATCATGATTATTAAATGTCTTCACATCCTCTTTGTATAATATAATGGCTTTTCAATGTCTTATCTCAAAAAACACAGTGTTCTTATTTCTCCTTTATATGCTATTTCTTGACAGATGGCAAAGATAATCTCCTTTCAAAGTACCATTTTAAAATAAGAGGTAGTTGTTATCTTTTGTCTGAGAATATTACCAGAAGGGGAGGTTGCTGCCCTATAGATGCAGCACTTAATAATTCTAGCACACTTTACAGTAGCAAAACCTCCATTAAATAAGTATCAAGAAGAGAGAATCAACAAATAAGAAGCATCATTGTAATAGAGATGCTTCCCTTTCTATTTCACACTGGTAAGAATGCGTGCTCTAAAACAGCACCTCTTCTGAAATATACTGAGCCAATATCCAAATTTTATTAGTAAGTTTTCGTGCCAAGCATTATATAAATACAAGAAATAAATAATAAAATTATATTTAAAATGATATTATCAAAATTAACTTTCAATTCTTATGCCTTTTAAGATCTAAATGTCATTTGTAGCAAATCATGCTTGCATTTACAAGCAAAGCTGAAATAATTATATTAAGATTTTTGTCCTTAATAAACAAACAAGGCTTAATGGAAAAATTGTATTAGTGGAAAGCATTAGAAAGAGTGAAAAACCAAGCAAAATAAGTCTATGAAAATAAGATAAATAATATATTACTATCTTCTATATTTTGTATGTTAAAACTTAAGAGATGGATGCTATCTGATGGGCCAATTGTTAAGAAACTATAATAGAAAAATGCACAATATCAGTGATATAGAATTATAGAAGCACTTACACACACATACACACACATAGAGAGAGGGGGAAGGGAGAGAGAGGGGAGGGAGAGGGAGAGGGGGGAGAGAGAGGAATGTGTTTATGTATGTATATATATAAAGAGAGGGAGGGAGGGAGAGATACAAAAGAAGGCTAGATGGGAACAAAACCTTGAGAAAGAGAAGTTTGAGAGATCTGGCCTTCTGCCCCAGAGTGTGGTGGAAGTTCCTTCTTTGGAAGCTTTTAAACAGAGCCTGGCCATCTGTTGGGTGTGCTTTGAATGCAATTTTCCTGCTTCTTGGCAAGGGGTTGGACTGGATGGCCCATGAGGTCTCTTCCAACTCTATTGTTCTATGATCAGGAGCAATCAGGGAAAGTTCTTAAAATGGACTATAAGAATATTATCAAACTGAGAGATTATGGTTAAAGAGAGTTTTGAACCCAGGAGTTGTAGATGGAAAATATATTTGATGTAATATAGAAAGTTAGAAAACATTATAATAAAATGATATAAATATACTAACCTACTAACAATCCAAATGAACATTGTAGAACTTTCTTTATAGATATTAATAATAAATAATTTAAGGAAAGATTTAATGTGAAATGATATGTTATGAAAAATTAAGATCAATTTCTATTGAACTGGAAAAGAATACTGTATATACTCAAGTATAAGCTTAGTTTTTCAACCTTTGTTTTAGGCTGAAAAAGTCCCTCTCGCTTTATACTTGAGTCAAGGTTATTTATTATTTTACTCTGTCATTATTATTATTATTATTATTATTATTATTATTATTATTGCATGTATTATTTTACTCTATTTATTATTATTATAGTTATCATTTTACTTTATTATTACATTTATTAATTTATTTTATAAGTGTTATCATTAAATTTATTATTTTACTCTATGATTGTTATTATTCCATTTATTATTTGACTCTATTATTATTCCATTTATTATATTACTGTCTTTATTATTATTGGAAGGATACATAAACACATTTACATTGAAAAAGGTTAGGGCAGTCTTATCTTAAATTACAATTTTATATAAATATTCAAAAACATTTAACCTACTGATGCCTCAATTAATGTAATGTTATTGGTATCTATTTTCATTTTGAAATGTGCCAGTAGCTTCTGAATTTCTCACCCTTGGCTTATACTTGAGTCAGGCATGTAGCCGGGGGTGCGAGGCTTGAGGGGCTTCAGCCCCCCCCCCCCCCCCCCGAAATTATCATGGTGGTCCGTGAGAAGGCCTTACTGGTACATTATTTAAACTGTTATGTTTATTCATATCATGATCTGATCACCATGCTCAATATATCCCATATGCATGGGGGTAGTGGGACAACGATACAAAAGGTTTGCTAGGGTAGACTCTCTTTCACTCAGACCCAGCCCCCCCCCCCCCCCCCCCCGAATCAAACTCAGCTCTCCCAGAATCAAAATCCTGGCTATGGGCCTGACTTGAGTCAATCTGTTTTCCCAGTTTTTGTAGTAAAATTAAGTGGCTCGGCTTATATTCGGATCGGCTTATACTTGAGTATATATGGTATATGAAGAGTAGGAGACAATGTGAAAAGATATAAGAAGATACAACCAACGGACTTGTCAGAAACCTCAATATTTTATAAGATATATGTTAAAAAATATGTGTTAAAGAAATAGAGACAAAGACTTAGTTGTAACAATGATAATTTTGTAAAAGAACTACCTCAACAACCCTCACCCTTTTCATTTTCTCTTTGAGACAGACATTTGTAAAGATGCAACTAATGACTACTCTATTACCCCCCCCCCCCATTTTTCCTTCCCTTATCCCCTCACCCCCCACTCTCCTAATAAAAATTATTTGGAAGAAATAAAAAATCTATGACATTCTAACTAGATAAAGATTGACAGGCTCTATGACCTCAACACATTGGGGGTTTTATGGTCCCTTTTTCCTTTTCTGGATGGGGCCTGCCAAGCACCATCAAATGATGCTAGCTTCGTCCCACCCCAATTCCTCTCAAAGTGATGAGGAAGCACTGCAAGACACTTCCTCTGCTACGACAGAGAGGAAAGTGTGGTTTGAGCTGATGTCTAAAATGGTGGGAGTTGAAGTCCCAAAACACCCGGAGGGCTGAATTTTTTTGCTGTTTCCTCCATCTGATGGGGGAAAGGGCAACACGTTGCTGCCCTTTCAGCCATCTGATGGGAACAGAGCCTTGTCCCATCCCCACCATGTGATGTGGGAAGGAGGGAGTGTGCATAGGGCACCACAATGACTGCCAGAAAAACGGCATGACCCCAGGGGCCATGTGAAGAGATGGTTGAAGCAAACACCTTTCAATCCCTCAGCTGTGAGATGGTAATGAAAAAACCACATCTTCTGCAGCACAGTTCACAAGAACAATTATTTCTATGGCAGAAGCAATCCCTTACCTACTGAAATAACTGGAAGTGAAGCCCGTTTCTAAACAAAAGAATTCCAGTGCTATTTCTTTCTCAGGCAATTATGTTTTACCCCTATATATTCCAAAATGGGGAGTAAGGGAGTGATTACAAAAGAAAAACTTTCCAGTTAAATAAACATTGGCAGAACTCTTTATCATTCATAAAGAAAATAATTAAAATTGCACATAAAATAAGAAAATGCTTGCAGGATTCCCCCCAAGGGCTTCTTGGCATCGTTTTACTCAGAGAACCTCTGCACACACAAGAGATCCTTCTACTAGAGATGCTGAAGTCTTCTTTCTTATGGAGGAAAATACACTGTAAGGCATCCACTTTTATGAGGGTTGTTTATTCAGGGTCTCTACAATAGCGGGGAAATGCTAGTTTTTTAACTCAAGAGAACACTTCCCAAGGAATTTCTACTTCAAGAAGTTGACCACAGAATCATGCTGGAGAACCCGAACATTCCTAGAGAAGCGTTCTCTCTTGAAATCCCTAGATTTATAGTCCATTCCAATGGAAGCTGACTATAGAGTCACCTAGAGAACCTAGAGAATCCTAAAGAAAATATATTAAGCAAATCCGCAAAAGTTAAACCTGCAAAAATGTACACTGATTCCATGTACTGAGACTATTTAAGGTATTTTAAATATCTTGCAATACATAGTTACCTGCACAACACCACCCATGAGTGATGCTGCTACAGCCATTGAAGTACAGATCACTCCAAATACTATGCCTGGGATGAGAAAAAAGGAGAGATAAATCACACTGAATTATCAAGAGCATATATTAAACCATTCAGAAGAATTCCCTTGGGTTTTTAGTTAAGTAAAAGATAACAGTAATTTGGTTCCAGAGTTTACTCATCTCAGCAAGAGCAGCTTTGGATAAAATCCAATGTAGCATTTTTGCTGAGGGAACTACTTTTGCCTTTAGAATGGAGAGAAAACATTTTCTGTCTGGATTTCTTCAGAAGTTTACTCTTTAGAGAATTTTGAACTTTATTCAAAAGCATTGGGTTTTGGGGGAAAATTGGGGAGAAGATGGGAAAAGGATTAAAAAATCCTCCAGCCAACACACACTGGGGCCATGCTTTCTCTGAAAGTTTCCATCTCTTCCATTAGTGGAAGAGCCAAAAAGGAAATGTGCAGTTGCTATTCCACAGAATTCCTCTCAAGTTGAGGGAAAAGCGTGGAGCAATTTCCATCAATTCTCTCTTCTTTCAACTGATGTCAGACCCATTTCTTAAGATATTCTAGATCACTCCTCAACCCTTCAAAATATATTTACAGAGGTCAGGCAACTTAGAAAATCACCTCTGCTGTGGAACTGGCCTATTGAACCAGAAATGTTTCACAGAGAAAAATAGCTCTACTATTCCCAGGAGCCAAAGTCTGGATCCAAAACAATAATGCTAAATTGTGATATCTGACAGATATACATTTGCTATGATCAAGCAATTAAAATTATGTGGACAGCTTCCTTGACAACGGTGCTAAAGGAAAGCCATTGTCTGGGATTCTCTACTGGCTTCTTCATATGTGAGCCTTTTAGGAGGTAGAAAAAACTTGAAAGTTTTAAGTGTGCATCTGTGTGCATGGCACATTACCTGACATTTCTAGAAAAACAAAAACAGATCTATGTAGTGGAAAATGTTGATGCTTAATATGAGCAAGACTGCTAGCATACAAAAGAAGCAAATAAAAAGCCTCCCTAAGCATTTTCTTTGACATTTGACAGTCTTGAAGAAAAAGTATGTATGTATAATGGTATTTCTGCTTCAGCACACAAGAACTCCTGAGATGATGAACAAATGAAAATCAATTAAAAAAAATACAAAGATGAACGTATTTTTCAAACACATTAAATAATCCTTAAAAATTCCTGAAAGCTGTCTAAAAAATCCTAGAGTCAGTCTTAGGGCCTCATAAGACAGGTGAGGGAAAGCAGGGGAAAGCAGAGGGAACCACCTTACACTGTTCTCTTTCATCATTCTCCATCTTCAGAGATGGCCAGCCATCCCACACGCTTACTGTGCCTTTTCCCATCTTCTCCCCAATTTCCCCTGCATTTTGCTTTAGCAAAACAGTCTTCAGGGTCTGTTTCTATGAGCTATGAGTCCCACAGAGTTCCACTGGAAGTGTCCTTATGTTGTCTGATGGTCTTTGTGGAACTCCTAAGCAAAAGGAAATAGAGCCCAAAGAGCATCTGATGAGGTCCCTAAAGGAGTTACAGCAGCATTTTCAAACAGTGAATGCCCTCCAAAAATAGTTTGATTGCAGTATGCCCATATTTGCAAAGGATGCATTTCAGCTCAAAATGCCACAGAGCCACAGTCTGAAATGGGTTGTACATAATTCCCCAGAAGAGGTAGGTGGTTCTGAGAGATGCCAAACATATGCAGTTAAATTAACAATTAAGACTGAATCAAACTGTGACCAGTAGCTCTCCACATGTGCTAGAGGGAGATCTAGCCCAAATGACTGTCTGAAACAGTAGGGGTTAAAAATGACATCTTTTTAAAACAAAATATGTATTGTATTAAAAGGCTACAGCCCTTCTTGTGAGCTTATTTGCACAAATTACATGAATACAATACAAAAGAGGAATATATAAAATTAAATATAAGAAGAAAAGTTCAACCATCTTATTAGCATAGCACCAGCAACTTTTGACTGATGGGTTTGGTTTGTTGATGGTTTGAATTCAATCTCAAGACTCAATAGGTAATTAATTCACATTAGAGTAATTAAAAGAGCCAGTTCTACTACTGAACATAATAGTTTGAATAAACTAGACACAGAAGTTGATAAAACTAGCTAATACATTATGGCCCTTTGCCACAGTCTCTCGGACATACTGCTTCAAAATGAGAGTGGGTAAGGCAAATCAAAAGAAAAGGAATCACTCTCCATTTTTAAAAAGCAATGTGAAAGTAAGCTTCTTTTAACTTCTATATAGTTCTGAGTAGATCCGTCTAAGTCAGTGAACAGTATTTCATATAAGGCTGGAATGGCCAACTGAGAAGGCTGAGGGACCATATTCACTCCCTATATCCACTTTGAAGGGTATATCCCCACAATGGGTTAAACTCTTGTGCCAGCAGAACTGCTGACCAAAAGGCTGGTGGTTCAAATCTGGGGAGCGGGGTGAGCTCCCATCTGCCAGCTCCAGCTTCTCATGCAGGAACATCAGAGAAGCCTCCCACAGGATGGTAAAACATCCGGGCATCCCCTGGGTAACATCCTTGCAGACAGCCAATTCTCTCAAACCAGAAGCGACTTGCAGCTTCTCAAGTCAGTCCTGACATGAAAACACACACACACACACACCTAAAAATATCCCCAAAATTGGCCTCCAATGCCCTCTTGAGGACGTGGTTGGCATTTTTGCCATATTTCAGGCCCCTGAGAGTAGAAGTAACTTCTGATTTATTTTTAGTTTTTTTAAAATGGCCCAGAGATACTCCAAAACATAGCAAAAATATCCTTGTTCCCCTAGAGGATTGAAAATATCCCTGGTAGGTTCTGAAGGCTACAAAAAACAGCTCCACAGGCTGCATGCAGCCTATGGGCCACAATTTGCCCAACTTTGATATAAGTTATTGCTAAAATGCATTATTAATAACATTACAATTCAAAATGAGGGCAGATTTGTACTCTCTTGAAATTTGAGAAATGATCTATTTGGAAGCACCTTGCTCAGCAGGTTTAGTTACAATGCATGCCTTTGGGTTAAGAAGAATCTGATCTCTTTACTCTACCTACACAAGCCTTTGCTGATCCAGGTGCTAACACGTTCAGAGAGATATGGGAAGAAGTACTTGACCAAATCTTCAGATGTGACCGTCGCCAGAGCATTAATACTTGCCGCCACTGTACTGTAAATACAAGCATGCACAACATAAGAACTTTCTCTCCATCCTAACAAGGGCTGTACTGGTGTAGGTAGTTGATCCACTGTTCATGTGGCAATTAATCTGTTCTTGAGTTTATTACTAGGCCATGTTGGAGTCATTCCACCCATCTTTGTGATTTAGGAAGTGTCTGTTATCTTTTTAAGCTCTTCAAGGGTTTTAGATTGAACAAAATGCTTCC
The DNA here is from genome assembly GCF_037176765.1 of Anolis sagrei. NCBI lineage: Eukaryota > Metazoa > Chordata > Lepidosauria > Squamata > Anolidae > Anolis > Anolis sagrei. Next base: position 261,307,061 of record NC_090021.1, on the reverse strand, counting down.
AAACACACCCTGTGGTTGGTATATGATCAACTGCCCAACTTTCTATAATTTACAAAAACTTCCATATGAACAAACAAAATCCAAAAATGGTTGTTTCTGTGCATGGACAGATTTATTTATTTTCTATTATGCCCCATCTCCCTTTGACTTTTCATATTAAGAGCCAATTTGGATGTAATCTGGTCACAAAAATGTATTGTAAGAAGAAAATGAAGCCAGAGTAGTGTCCATAATCTTGATTACTGTATGTTTCAAAATGTGGTCAATGCAGTCTTTTTAGTTCATGTTGACAATAGCACAAAGAACACATTTTGAAGTGACCTCTTCATAGTGATAAAATTATCAATTTTCTTGTTTACTTGGCTGTTGTTTCCCTTGGAATTATATTGCTTCTGAAGAAAACGTATATCAAAGATTCCAGCTATTTTCTAGGCAATCCAATCATGTTCTTACATTTTGTATTTTTTTTCAAGTAACCAGTATACACACATTTTTCAAAGGAGAACTTCAGCCACCTCTCTTTCTTCCCATCTCAGATTATTACTATATATTAACTAGCCATTGCCATGATTTTCTTAAAAGAACATGCTGAACCCCTCACATTAAAAGTAATAAACCCAATGTCACCATGTCCATATCTACTGCTTGTCACTAGTATTCAAGAGACTGTTTTGCTAAAGAATTAGTAATCATCACAGTGTAGAAATGAAAATAGCATAATACATTTTAAATATGAGGGAGGGTGCATTCAAGCTCTCTGTTTTCCTCCAAGGCAAGATTCCATTAATTCCAACAACTGGTGTACATTGGTAATATCTATGTCAGGGAGGTAGTGGAACCTTAATATAACCTTAGAACCTTGGAAAGTTTGTTTAAAGTTGTATCTTGAAGCAGAATTTGAGCTGTAACTCAAAGCAGCTTCACTGCCCCAATGACCAGCTACCATTGCACATAAACAGTATTATTTTACAACAGAAGGACTCAAATGTATTTATCAATGCAAACTACAAGTGTTGCTAGGTTGATAACCCTTTTTTTCTGCAACAGAACAATTCGCATTGTAGTTTTAATCAATATTGATTATCACTATTACCAACACTGAAACAGTTACTCTTATCATTTCTCCTATAGTTAATGTCATTCCAATTTTTTCCAAAGCCCCCCTTCACACTTTGTTAGGGTAGAGTTCAAGAATTCTATGAAAGCAAAGGTGCACAAGGTTTTCATTCTTGCAGCTGGTTCTCTGCTTGGACATGTGAGAGGAAGTGATAGGGAGGAGGGAGCAAGCTTGTTTTCTGCTGCCCTGGAGACTAGGACGTGGAACAATGGCTTCAAACTACAAGAAAGGAGATTCCATCTGAACATTAGGAAGAACTTCCTGACTGTGAGAGCCATTCAGCAGTGGAACTCTCTGCCCCAGAGTGCAGTGAAGGCTCCTTCTTTGGAAGCTTTTAAACAGATGGATGGCCATCTGTCAGGGGTGCTTTGAATGCAAGTTTTCCTGCTTCTAGCAAGGGGCTGGACTGGATGGCCTATGAGGTCTCTTCCAACTCTATGATTCTATGATTCTATGACACACATAAAAGAATATTCTTTGAATAATCCAGTTCTTGGTGTATTGATTTAACACAGAAACTGGGAGTCTGCTGTCCTCTTATGATCTCAATACATGCAGGGAGAGAAGTGCCTTCTCCCCACTTCTCTCTGCTGCGAGCATGGAGTTCCCCAGAACCTATCACATGATGCAGAGCTACTTCTGGTGGGACTCTGTGTACACCTGACTCCTCAAAGGAAAAAGGCAGAGGAACTAAAGAGGAAGTCTGGGACAGTGGGGAACTATAATGGGAAGGGATACCATAGACCCTGACAATAGGAAACACAGTGTGTTGGTTCCCTAACTGCCCATCTGATGAGCCATCTAATGAGGTACTGTATGTAGTTCAACTTCAAATCCTATTATCTCTGTCTACTACCCAATCTCAACATCTAAAGATCTACAGGATTCCCACTCCACATTAACAGCTGTAGCTCCGTGTACAATTAAAGGACACGGGATTTTTAAATGGACTTTTCTTTCTCCCAAGTTTATACATCCTTTTCCTCTAAAGATTAAGATCTATGGATAACCTTGTGAACAGCAATGCACAACTTTAATATTAGAGGAAGAAGGGACACACCAGGACACTGGAAAAGATTTTATCTGGCTGAGATTCTGTTAATGACATCTTATATCTTCTGACAACCTTTATGTCTTCTCTTTTTTTTCTGCAATTCTCCTTCACCTACTTTATTCTTCATGCACATACTTTACTGATGCAGTCTCTCTAAATGAGTTTTTAATTGGTTTGGAAAGAGACAGGGATATTTGTCTGCCAGAGAATGCCACAAGCTCTGCGCTGGATCACACAAAGAGACACAAAGCACTGCAGCATTTCATTGCGAGGACAGGTATGAGAGAAAATATGCAACATTTTGGGGAACTGCATCTGCACATCCAATTCTTTGTTTCTTTGTAGTGCTCTGTTTCCCTTGCTCCAGTTACATGAGCATTCCCAGATACACCTAAATACTAGAAGCAACTGAATGAGACACAGACCTGAGTGTTCCACTGAAGGCACATGCAACAAATAATCCGGGAAGTCCTGGGGCCCAGGAAAAGATAATCATAACAAAATATGGCATTAGCTGTTTCAAGGGAGAAAGAAAGGCAGGTTAGGAATATTGCACCAATGAAATGAATGAAGTTTAGGGGCACACGTGTGGACTCCAATGCCCTGCAGTTCCATATATCTCCAATCAACATAGCCATTTGTAGCATTCTCCTCTGCTAGGACTCTTACACCTTTCTCATGCACACAAAATGATTGAGACTGTTCCTTCCCAACTACATCACTCACTGTTTTTTGCACATTGAATTCTGTCAATATTTCATATTTCACGAGTGGCCGACTGCTGGGTAGACAGAGGCAAATTTTGCCTGCGTGGTAATCATTTTTTGCATCTTCAGACTGGTGGGACCAGGGCAGAAGTGTAGACAGCCAATGGGACTGGTCACTTGGCAGGAATGCTCATGTGCACCCTTCCCCACCCAGCGATGGTGAGGTTGAGGAGATCATGGGGACACATGCCTAAGAGCTCACTTATTCCACACATTATTTCATGTTATTTAGTAGTGGGCCAGTTTGGCAGGCTCCTTAATCAACAGCCGAGTTGGTCAATGTCTGGATCCAGACCCATAGGTGTCACCAACTGCCTCTGCAGCTGGAACCAACTAACAACCTCATCACACTGAGATGGAAAAGCTTGGGTGACTGTCCCTTTAAGATAGAGAATCACTCGTATTACATAGTCAGCAGTCCCATTTTGAGTTCTGCCCCACAGTCACAGTCACATGTGGAAATCTGGCAATACATTTACCTTACATTCATCAAAAGGTCAGCATTATATTTTTGTTTTTAATCAGGAGAAACAACAATATCCCAAAACCAAGAGATCCCTTGCCCTGTCCAAAGTCCCTTACATTAAAGGAGACTGGCACCAGTTTAAAACTTCATCTTCCCATAAGAAAAATTGTTCTGCCCCAAACCTCATAGGATACAAGAGACAGTGGTCCACATTAAAACCATTGCTATCCATGGGATCCTATTGATCTGCATCAAACCCCAGAGGAAACAAGAGACTGCTGACAGTTGGGTAATGAAACCAAACATGAAACTTTGATGGTTCCCATCACACCTGTTTTTCTGTTGTAAAGATGTGCATAAAGTGTGATAAGAGGTAGGAGCTCTAAACACAAGGCTTGTGTTCAAAGTTCCCTCCTTTCAGGACATTTCTGCCTCTTTTCAAGCTGGAACATGTGATGAGCTCCATGCCTCTCCATGCTTGAAAAGAGGCTGAAGTGTTCTATGAGGAAGAAATTTCTCAATGTGATGAGGTTGATTGATGGAGTTGTCTCCTTTCAGGACATTTCTGCCTCTTTTCAACAATGGAGGGCTATGTATGACAGCCAGAAGTATTTTAACTCATGTGATGAGCTCAATACCTCTCCATGTTTGAATTTATAGAATACGTTTTAATAGGTCGATTTTATGTAATGTTTTTAGCTATGTTGTAACTCAACTCAAGCCATGATGAGAGGCAAGTAAGAAATAAAATAATCATAATCATAATAATTATGTTTTTGTTGTTGTTCTTCTTTTATAAAATGCTTATATCATGAATCAGTCATGGATTCTCTACTACCTTAACAGATTCCTGGAAGCTTTCTTGTAGATGTGGCAGGAACACAAGACACAAGACTCCAGATGCTCATTCCAAACACAGGAAAGCTTTATACATTCAGTTGCAATAGATACAAGATACTTACAACATCTCTCTCCTAACCCTCTCCTGGGCCTCAGCTGGGTTTCAGCTTTTTTGTCAATTTACCTTCCAAGATACCAGCATATGACACAAACTCTGACAGTATCAACTAGAGATATTGTGTTTGCTCTCTTATCTTGTGAGTGTTTTTCCATCCAGTGCACTTCACACAATATATTTCTGTTTACCACATCTGGATTTTCTATGCATTTTTGGCAGATTTGTGACAAAGTAATTTGGTTTGTATGTTACAGGTTTGGGATGTTTTAGGACAAAACACCACCCCTGATATTCGGGGGTTTTGAGGCAAAAATAACAGCTGGTAAACCAGCTGGAATTTCTGGGACATGTAGTGCAAAACACCCGGATGAGCAGCATTTGAGAAGAACTGACTTGGAGAATCTCCCCTGCCACTAAAGCCAACATAACCTTACTGCAAAGATATACCATGCAATAAATCTTTAGATGTCTGATTGGTTCTTTTACCTGATCTGGTGCTGAAATGAATTTAGCAGTCCAGGGATCACAGCTCCTAAAATGGGAATACATCACCAATCCGCAAAGGACAGCACATACCAGGATGATCCACAGACCCAGTAAATTAAGATATAATGCTCTAAAGAAAGAGAAAAAGAGCAGATGAAAGTTATTTACTATGAATCCTGTGCTGGGAGAAAGACTGTGGATCAATTGATCGATCAGTAGATAGGAAAGACAGGTTTATTTGTATATGTGAATATGTGGTCCAAAACGCTTGCAGCACCTTTCTTAAAAACTGAGGGAATAATGTTGTCTTCTGGTATATAGATTATACAGATTTTTCAAAGGCAACCCATAAAGTATGATTAAAAATCCAAGGATATGAGTGTTTCTGAGTATGGATTGCAAAACAAAGCATCCCAATATATGTACAGTAGGGTTGAGTATCAGGCAAAGAGTGGCTCATAATCAGCAAGCAGTATGTCAAGTTTTTCTCCAGACTTTGAGCTCTCTGGAGCCACCTATATCTCCTACAGAAGACAAAATGGGTTATTTTTTATATATCTATAGGCTTCCAGGAGTGATGTTTTCATAATTACACAGATCATGCCCACCTCCAAGCAAAATAGCCTCTCATATATAAAAAAAGATAAAATGGAAGGAGATGTTCAATTACTTCCTGGTTTAATTTCCTCACGTTTTTTCAGCTTTCCTGAATTCTAGCATCCAATGTGACCAACAGCATGTGCTCAATAGGTTGAAAATTTTGCCCCAAACCTGCAAATATTCCTCACTTCTGATGTACTCAGTTGTTTGAGATAGGCACCTGCTCTTCACACTACCGGCAGTAGTTAAACCTATTATTCAATGACAATCATATTTGCAACAGAAAGTACAGAATGAAACATGAGCATGCATGATTATCTATAGTTCAATATTAAAATTAACAACTAGCTATAGGCTGTCTTTTAGTACATGCTGCCACCACTGAACAAATGAGTATATATAAATTGTTGCACTCTTTTTAAAATGTGGCTCTGTTCCATATTACAATACCTCTGCAGGAGTACTTACAGCTTAGCATGCACTTCTGTTTTGCAGGCAATGCATCTTTGTATGGTAGACTGATTTACTCCATAGATTCCTAACCAGGTAAATGTTCCTCCCACTGCAATTGTCCAAAATGTGTGTCTTCTCAAGGGATCAAAATCAAAGCTGCATAAAATGAACACAAGGGAAATTAAATCATTAATTAAACTTCTAGGTTAGGGCATATATTTCAGTGGTGACTAGTAACATCTATGACAGTAGGACTGTGAATTCACACGGAATGTATTCCTAACTGTAAAAGAACTATCTAAAGTGCTGAACTTTTGAGGTTGGATGAGGACCAGAGCTTTTAGTAGCTCTTATAACAGCTGAGATCTCTTCACACAGCCCCTGGGGGCATGCCACTTCACTGAGAATTTGGGGCAAAAAAACACCTTTACATGTTTGAAGAACTAGAACTACAATTTCAATCTGGAGAAGTGAAAAATATTGTGTTTATATCTCCTGGACCTTCTAATGCTGCCTCCCAATGGTTTTCACAAATCAACAGATAAAACTTGCCCCTTCCTTTGTGAAGGGGAACCCCATATTTATGCTAACCCCATATTTGCATAAACTCTGTGAAGATTGATAAATTTGCCTCTGAACAAAGAATATGGTGACTATTCTGTTATTTCCTTCCAGTAACAAATTCCTTTCCTGCCATTTAAAAAGAACATTTTCTTAATCCATATGCAATAAACAAGACCATTGATCTTAATGTCAGGTAGCATTCTGCTTACTCAAATACATTGAGGCGTGATCCATTTTCAGCAATTTCCCAAATGTTTGTAAGGCCCCCATTCTGAAGAGTTCCTTGAATTAAAACAGTTAAGAACCCAATCAGCATAACAACCAGTTGAAAGGCATCTGTCCAGACAACAGCTTTTAATCCTCCCTATATCAATGAAAAACAAACAAACAAACAAGAATTTATCTTAAGTTTGAGTTAGTAACAGAAGAATAGAAAAGAACCTCTTTCAGTATTTAGTACTCAACAAGTTCCTGTTATTATTTCTATTAGTTAGCTCCTATTCAGACATCTGTCTTTACAAAATTATCATTGCATGTGTAGAATGCTCTGTGCAAATTCCCTCTTGCCTTCTTTCATATGGAACAATTTTCTACTCATGTTGGCAGATGGTTTCTATTAGGTGAAATAAGAATCAGCTCTGTGTTTTAGTCTGAATTTTAAGTAATCTATTCAAGGTTCTGAGCCTGTTTGATGTATGAGAATTAATATGTTGGATAGCTCCTACAAAGTTAGAATAGATTCTTGATTCAACTGACATGAAAACCACCAGTAACTCCCAGTGATTCCGGCCATGAAAGCCTTCGACAATACAACTCCTGATTCACAACCATTGCTCTCAATAGCTGGTGTCTTCACTTTCACTGCCACAGCAATATCCAATTGAATCCCAGAAAGTGCAGTTTAGGAGAGGAATATTAGCAATGAACACTAGTGCTCAAGGAGATAACAAATTTCAGGATGTTGTCATGACAGTTACAGAGGAATCATAATGTGATGTTTGTATAGTGTAAAATAGTTATGCTTCAACACTTGATTTCCTGTCAATGGGATGTGCCCAAACTTTTACTACAATTAAACACTAATCCTAACTATTAATGATTGGTTGAGACAAAAGGCTATCAGTTATGTTCAGATAATTTACTATGTTACCGCACAAGAAGAGAAAGGCATCTACTCATTTGTCTCAACAACAATGCCTTTATGTTTTACTCATTTCACTATTGTAATGTAATCCCTGGAAAATGTGAATAAAGTTGGAACCTTGGATAATGGTTAAAAACTGCAGAGTAACTTCTGCTCAGAAGCTTTAGAGAAATCAATCATGTATCACTTTTAATCTGATGTAAAGAATTTCCCCACCTGCAGCCAAAGGGCAAGCCCATGAGGCGTGGGGGAGGGGTTACTTGAAGACCCCTGTGAAGGTGACCAACTTTGGTTAGGGTCTGCTGGCTTCACCTGCCCAGTCATATGACAAGGGTTGGATCTGAGGCTATTTAAGGCTGACACACACACCCCGACTCTGCATGTTACCCGCCCTATGAACAGTGTGAATGCAAATTGGTCGCATTATGGCCACATATAATTTTTTCCCTTCAAGAGTTCCGTGGGGTTTTTTCCCTACCCTATGCTATTTTAGCTGAGTGTGGAAATTGGCTTAGGGTGCTGTTATTTAAATAGGTTGTCACTGCATGTAAAAGTCCCGCTAGGCACCATGGAAAAGGATGGACTTCCATAACAGTCTCTCTGGGTTTTGTGGCTCATTGGGCTGTAAATGGGGGGAGGATTTCCCCTTTGGGGCTATAATGAGAGTTTATCACTTTTAAAAAAAACTCTGAGGTTTGGGAGGAAGCACTCTCAGGATGGCCCTCCACTTAAGATCAGTTGAGGTGCGCAGTCAAACATTTTGAGGTGGCCCTTGGGATCTATGGTGCTAGTACAAGGACGGTCCTTGGAGGTGGTGATAAAAGGTGACACCTGCCCAAAGGACATTACCTGCCAGATGGCTGACAACAAAAATTGTTATTTCATTCACGTTCTTTCCCCTTACAGATTATTTTAGTTTACAGTTTCTCCTAGAAGTTATAGTAAACAAATAAATGTGTAAACAAGTTATAGTAAACAAATCCATGTTCTTGTGTCTGGCCTCTTTATTTCATGGTGATAATTCAACTGCCCTGGTCCCTGTGGCTTCACAATAATAATAATATTCTGAAACTATAAAATTTTTCGTTATTCCACAGTAAAACATGGAAGCGTTCTTCAGTTTCAAATCACTGATATGCACTAGTAAGATTTTTTTTTGGTTGTGTCAGGAGTGACTTGAGAAACTGCAAGTCGCTTCTGGTGTGAGAGTATTGGCCATCTGCAAGGACGTTGCCCAGGGACGCCTGGATGATTTGATGTTTTTATCATCCTTGTGGGAGGCTTCTCTCATGTCCCCGCATGAGGAGCTGGAGCTGACAGAGGGAGCTCATCCGCCTCTCCCCGGATTCGAACCTGCAACCTGTTGGTCTTCAGTCCTGCCAGCACAGGGGTTTAACCCACAGCGCCACTGGGGGCTCCACTAATAAGATGAACCCTAACTAGAAGATTCTTCCCATGATCATTTTAAGTTGAACTATAGTTACATACTTACCAATGTACAATAGAAGGTACAGACTATTCCTGTCGCAAATACAGAGCCCCAAAGATTAAATCCAGTCACTGAAAACCCAAAGAGATCAAATTATATGTAGGCCATGTCGAAGCACTCTATTAGCTTTCAGATATAATTTAAAACATGGTAGGTCTTTTACTTTTTTCATCTCTGTTTATGCTTTGAGAACAAAAAATAATTCATCTTTGAAAAAGGTGCACAATTTGCATAGGTTTCTTTCAGAAGCTGATGCAAAATGAAAGGTAATGAGGTTATATATATATATATATATATATATATATATATATATATATCTCCAGAATGTACATTACTTTAATAATTTCAATAGGTCAAGCAAAGAGCCCTAATAATGTGTGCAAGCTTTTCAGATTTTCACATTTCTTTTCTGATGAAGAGAACAATATGAGGAAAAATGTTTTTTTTTTCTCTAACTGATGAAGTATGTTGAATAATGTTGAACAAATTTATTCAGAATCAAAGTGGTGCCATGTCAGACTGTATACATTTACAATTAGTAGGGACATCAAGTTAACAGATAAAGGAACCTCAACCTTCAAAGTACATATGAGATAAGAACAGAAGGCTGAAGGGTAGAAAGTGTTGAAATACATTCCCGGTCTTAGATCACTACACTCAACTGGGCACCTAGCCAGGACCTTGAGTACATAGCTCCTCAATTCCTTTTTACTAAAAGAAAAACTGAGCAAATAAATAACACAGTCCTAGGTAGAGAAAGGGGACTGGACAGCATCCAAATAGAGAAGATGATGTTTGCTTCACATTTCTCTGGGGCTGCAACAAAAATAACTGGCAAAGTAAGGTGGACACTCACCTTGGTTGAGAGCCAAAGCTGGTGCATAGACTACCACTCCAGTGTAAAGAATCTGTGAAAGAAGAGAAAGAATTCTCACCTAAATGCATTGTAATCCAAGAGTTATCTATAGAAAAAAAAACTGTAACAGAAAGTGGGGGAAAATGTCATGAGGAAGCTCTGTTGCCCAGTATTTCAGAAAATATATCTTTTCATTGGCTAATACTGACAGGGAGAAGGCAGGTGAAAGACATTTTCTTCCATCTCACAGTTTTTTCTCTCAAACAGAGCTTGCTTCTCTCTTGTGTTATCATTCAACTCATCATGCCCCACCCTAATTTGTAATATAATATTCAGTATTTTATGTTCAACTTTGAGAAATCATGTTAGACTTTCCTCTATCTAATTATTTATTTTATTTTATTTATCGTGTCAGGAGCGAACCAAAACAGTTGTATTGCATTAAAAAACAGACAAACAAACTAACAAAACACAAAGTTTGCAGACTTGGTATTTTATTATGTAGTGACAGATTCTAATCCCCTGGGGAAATGAATTGACGCCGTGGTGCCGCTAGGGGGCGATGTTGGCAAGCCACACTGCTCTGGGCACGCACACACGGTTTCTATCCCCCCTGACCATATAGGGACATCACCTTGAGGGGAGGAAAGGTGACTTCACCCTTTCACTTAGATCACCTCCAGCCAATGACCTTGCCATTATGTAATCACCCACTGTTGCTATGCAGACTTTGCTGAAAACACCAGAGATATATAAGCTTGGCTGAACAATAAACTAGAGAGATCCCCTTCACGCCCTGCCTCTGCCTGGTTTCTTATTGCGTCCTTACACTATTAAATGTCCTTTGACCAGTAGCTGGCCACTTGGAGTGCCTCTGGTGTTGCTGCAAGAAGGTCCTCCATTGTGCATGTGGCAGGGCTCAGTTTGCATTGCAGTAGGTGGTCTGTGGTTTTCTCTTCTCCACACTCGCATGTCATGGAGTCCACTTTGTAACCTCATTTCTTAAGGTTGGCTCTGCATCTTGTGGTGCCAGAGCGCAGTCTGTTCAGAGCCTTCCAAGTCGCCCAGTTTTCTGTGTGCCAAGGAGGGAGTCTCTCATTTGGTACCAGCCATTGATTCAAACTGTTCACAGTCTCTCTCCATACGCGCTATGATTGCAAAATGTTACTACGATTTTTATTTTGAATTGTAATTGTATGTTAGGACTGTGACTCAGTTCTGTTTCCCCCTCTCTGTTTCATACCACCTTGGCATTTTCCTGATGTGTAATTAGAAGGCATACCTAATAGAGCTGGGCGGTTTCGTTTCGTAATTTCATAATTCGTTAAAAATTCGTTATTTTTTTTATAACGAAGGGATAACGAACCATTCAGGAGCAACTAAAAAACGAAACGAATTTTTAAATTCGTTTCATAATTGTTTCGAATTCGTTTTGTATTCGTTTCGTTATCGTTTTGAAATCGTTTCGTTATTATTTCCGCATGTCTGGGGCAAGTTTTATAGTTGTTGTTTGTTTAATCAGTGAAAAAAAATTATAAATATCACACCAACAGTCAACAACAGAGGGAGAGGGAAGCTTCAGAAGTTCCCCCTGTCCCATTTGGAGGTTTTTTAGCGTATTGCGTGGTCGCGTCCGCCATTAACGAATCGATTCGTAATTGTTTCGTTATTGTTTCGTATTGTTTTGTAATTTACGAAACTTCGTAAATATCGAACTTTTTAAAAGAAAAATTTTGGAATTCTTTGAAAAATTGAAACGCAAAAACCCCCCAAAAACGAATCGATTTTAGAAACAAATTTTTTCGTGGTTGCCCAGCCCTAATACCTAATACAATAATAATAATAATAACAATTTATATTCCACCATTCTTCCCGAGGGGACTCAGAGTGGGTCACAGTATATAAACAGAAATGGGCAAACATTCAATGCCTTGTTATCATGACATACAATGAGACACAAATACACAGACAAAGGCAAAGTCTTCTTTCATTTCCAGCTCTGGAGGTGGTGCTCATCTCCAACTCTGCTGGAGGTGCCCTATCTCCATTTCCAAGCTGAGGAGCCTACATCTGTGGCCAGCATGACTGCCTGGAGCATCTTTTGCCTTTTCCAACCAAAGCAGTACCTATTGATCCACTCACATTTTCAAGATTTTGAACTGCTAGGTTGGCAGGAGCTAGGGCTGAAAGTGGGAGCTCACCCCATCCTGCAGATTCGAAGTTCCAACCTTTAGGTCAGCAGTTTACAGCAGTGTAAGGGTTTAACGCATTGTGCCACCATGGCCCATGTTTGAATAAACATTTACATAAATAATGGAGAGCCTGTTTATTTCTGGTCAATGAATATTTGACATGCTCCAAATTGCTGGGGATTGTGCCAGTACATTCCAGAACTCAATACAGCACACTAGTGCACTCTCGGCCAGGTCCAAATCAATCCAAATTGACTAAGTTCCATGCAGGAAACAGGATTCCTGAATTAGTGGCATGACCCTAATGTTTATGTGTGGTTTTGTTGATTGACACAAAACATGTTGGAAATATCTAGATATTTATTTATTTCCCGCATTTCTATCCTGTCACTTCTCAGCCCCCAAAGTAAATATATCCCAGAAAGAGAACAATCTACAGTCATATCAAATTCAATGATGTTAAAATCAAAAAGATTCACTTTCATATGTTAATCCAGACTCCAAATGTGAAGAAGCTTCCTGGTGTTCCATTATGAGACTACATAAACCAAATCCTGCCACATATGTCAGGTGTGCCATACAACAGGGTGATGCCTACAAAATAAAATCTCCATACATAGAGGACAACGACTTGTGACAGACCTCCAAGGTATATTAAAAATTAGGGCATATAAATGAAGAGCATGTCTTACCGTCTGTACTATGTAAATCAGGGTTGCAGCAATGCGAACAGGTTTGTTAAACCTCAGCTCCAAATACTACAAGAAAAGATGAAGAGCATAGGTCATTCCATGCTGGCTGTTGCATTACATTAGTCAAAAGGTAGGTCTGTTAATCACTGTTAAAAGGCATTTCTTATATTCTTTAAAACATTATTTATTATTTTTATTTACAGTATTTTTGTATTGCCTTCCATCCTACAATGGCTGTTGAGGCTATGAAAAGATACAAACCAATTAAATCATTTAAAAGATTTTAAAAATTAAAAAACATTAAAATAATATTTTAAATCCCCTAAAAGCAAGGTAAAAACAACTTCAGATTCCAGTTTTAAAACAATTCAAGCAGCAATTTAAAACACTGTTTTGGATAACTGCCAGAAGCATTAAAAAAATGGAGCAAAACTACATCCCTTAGGTAGGGAGTTTTATGGTTGAGGCACTGCTACAGAGAAAGTCTTGCTTTGTGTATACACCAAGCTAACCTCACAAGGTGTAGAGCATGCAATAAGGCCTCCTCCAAACATCTCACATTTTGGAAAGACTTTTATGGGAAGATGGGGTCTTTCAGATATCCTGGCCCCAAGTGGTTATGAGTTTGTAGGTCAACACAATCATCCCAAATTGGAACAGTTGGAAATCAAATTAATAATTTCTGCCAACTTTGGAATGAAGATATGAAAAAACACATGGAATTGAAAAGGGCCACAGCTGTACTTTACTAACAGAGTTTCACCATGAGCAAAAACATATTCACAGTATACAATTTGCCGACTAGGGAATCTCAAAAGTAGTTGCTTGTTACCCGACTGGATGACAGACAACACCAGAAAAAAATGTCCTCTTCTACACAAACATTAAAGATACGGAAGCCCTCCACATATTTCAATTGGGAAACCCTGTGCCTTGGGATGATTGGAAGAAGGGCAGGCTAGAAATAGAATGGAATCAATGAATGTTCCCAACTCTGACTCCAAGAACTACATCAGTTGATTGAGCCCTCATGATTTCTCTCAAACATCCTCCAAGGAGTCATCTAACAGCCTTACATTGTTAGCCACCATTATATTCAATGGCATGGGCAGAATCCAAGGATAACTGCCTTCTCCAGTGGCTGTAGATTGTTTGTGTGTCAAGGAGAAGTTACACATTATTTTTAGTCCAGACTTTAAAGAAACTATACAATATTTCAGGCTGGATCTATACTGCCCTATTTCCCAGGATCTGATTCCAGATTATCTGACAATGTAGACCATATAATCCAATTCAAAACAGATAATCTGGAATCAGATCCTAGGATATAGGGCAGTATAGATCCAGCCATACCCTCAAAGTAGGTGCAGCGCCTTGGACATTCTTTTAAAAGTTTGGATTGAAATCCAAAATGGATTTACTATCACATTGGCATGTTAGCTTGACAAATACTAACTGGCCTAGATGCCCAGGATTGAAACTTCAACTTGCATCTCCCAAACCTCTGGCTATCATCACACCATTATGCCAGTCATCGGCTATTGCAGAGGGTATGGGGGCATTTTCTGCATGGTACTCCTGCAAGCAAAACGGTGTATCTCACATGACCAGAAGTGATGTCATGTCATTTCCATTTTTCCTTTTGGCAAATTTGGGGGTTTGGGTTTAAGGTATGAGATATCTTTGATGGGTTTTCAATAGTTAAATTATTATATTTTGTGGTTTCGGATTTTTTTCATGTTTCGGATAAAAATCACCCAAACAAAATAGTTTTGATCCGGAGCTTTGGGGAGTTTCAGAGGCACTTTGAAAGCCAAGAAATGGATCCCTTCTATCCACACACACCCTGCAGGCTGCATTTTCCTTACACTTACCCTAAAACATTGTGCGTTCTTTACCTTAAATCACTGTAATTTAATTCCCTTTAATTAACTAGCATTGCTATGCGAAGGTGGGCATCTGGACATAGTCATTTCTTTTCAGTCCCAGATTTCCACCCCTAATCATTTTTATGAAATCAGAAGTTTAAAAATATTGATTCCAATTACATAAAAATGTTATCTATTGTCCACAAGCTACTTAAATGGAGGATTAATTCTGCCTTCCCAATACAGAAAAAGATGGACTCGTTCCCAAAGGCAGCTGTCTAGTCAACAGCTCCTGTGTGCCTCATTTCTGTGGTAATCTGTTAAACCTTGCCCTTGGGCCATGTTGCCCAATTTGATTGGGTAGCTCTTCCATATCTATCTTTGCCCTGTTTGTCTTTAGCTTTCCTCCTTTTCTCTAATTATGCCATCTATACTCCAGCCTGCCTTGCTAACAATGAATGATTTAGCAAAGTGTCTTTTCTGAAACTAAGTAAAGTACAACTGGAATCCCCCAACCAGCATGGTTATTATGAGTCCAAAATCACATCTCTTCTATCTAACCTTTGCAATAATGTTTCTAAAGAGATGTAAGAAAAACATTTTTTGTCAAATGTGGGATCTCTGTAATCACTTCAAGACTTCAGACAACATTAAAGAGCATTCCATCTTGCTATATTCTATAGGCTTGCTTTAGATTCTTTTTTAAAAGGTATCTGACATATATTTCCATCTCATGAAACACGCTAAAATTGTATACAGATTGCCAAATAAGACACTTTAACTTTATGGATATATACACACACACACACACACACACAATTAGCTGGTTTCATTTATGAGATAATTACACCTTTACCACATCCAAATTTTAAACAAGTATTTGAGTTGTCTGAGTCCCTCAGGGAGATGGGGCAAAATACAAATAAAGTATTATTATTATTATTATTATTATTATTATTATTATTATTACCACCTGTTACTAAGGCTATACCATCAAATTATTAAAGTGCAAACTTCACTAGGTGGAAGACAGCTCTAGCTTGTCTTTCTTACATCCAGGTCACAAGAGTTATACACTGTGTTCTGGTAATTTTTCTGTTTTGACACTCAGCTCTAATTTCAGCTGAGCCAATAGTCTTGATGCTCCCTGATCCAATCTTCAGAAAGCTAGTACAAAATTCAGCAACTCTCTGTTCTCTATTATGTAGAAGGTAGGGCTGGGGGGAAGGAGCAAAATAATTTTAGTCCTAATGACCCTCACCAGCACCACCACTATTGACAATGTAATTGCTTTATGAAATCTAACTATTGCTTCATTTATTACAGACAGGAGGCTCTTCAGTTCTGTACATATTCAGGCAACAAAGCAGAGCATACAATATTCAACATTTTCATATTCACAAAAAAAAGTCAGATAATGGTCAGAATAGGCAGAGAAAGGGAATGACCTTATTTACACATCTTCATAAACTGTTAGTAGTGTTACCAGAGTATAAGCTGACCCAAATATAAACTGAGGCACCTAATTTTACCAGAAAAAAATGGGAAAACATATTGACTTGAGTATAAGCCAAGGGTGGGAAATGCATCAGCTACTGGTTAATTTCAAAATAAAAATAGATACCTATAAAATTGCATTAATTGAGGCATCAGTAGGTTAAACGTTTTTGAATATTTGCATAAAACTGTAATTTAAGATGAGACTGTCCAACTCCGATTAAACCTATTCTAACCTTCTTCAATGTAAATGTGCTTACGTGCCCTTCCAATAATAATAAATAGAGTAAAAGAATAAATGTAATAATAATAATAATAATAATAATATAGTAAAATAATAGAAATGTAATAATAACAATAAATGGAATAAAATAATGTAAATGTAACAATAAAAAGAATAAATGTAATAACAATAAAAAGAATAAATGTAATAACAAAAATAGAGTAAAAGAATAAATGTAATAATAATAATAAAGTAAAATAATAAATGTAATAGAAATAATCATAATCATAATAATAACAGAATAAAATAATAAATGTAATAATAACAATAAAGTAAAATGTGTAAATTTAATAATAATCGAGTAAAATAATAAATAACTTTGAATCGAATATAAGCCAAGGGGAGTTTTTTCAGCCTTAAAATAGGACTGAAAAACTCAACTTATAATCAAGTATATACAGTAGTTGCCTTATCTCAGATATTCAAATTCACTCTCCATTCCTTTGCCCATAAAACAAATTCCAAAATGTCAAACTGTCTTTAAGGTGCCTGAGTATAAATGGGCTTCAAGACACAAGGATAGCTATATATTACGGAGGCAGCTTTCCAGATTTGTGGGTTTAATTTTTGTGGATTTGGTTATTTGCAGATTTAATTAATATGTTCTCTCTCTTTTGGAATCTCTAGATTCCCTGAGGCTACCCTAGTCAACGTTGGCAAGAGGTTTGCCATAGAGTTATGCTGGAGGACCTAGATTTTCCCAAAGAGAACGTGAATTTCTGGATATTCCACCATGATTCTGTGATCAACTTCCTAGACAGTCAATGTTTCAAGTATTTCTTTTCAAGAAACTAAAGTGCTATCCAGGTGTTACGAATTTGGCAATGTAGAATTATCTCTCTGCATCCAGTAATGCTCATTTTCCTATCTTCTGCATGCAGATGGCAATTTGCATTTTTAAATTTTGCTTTCCCTACTTTTGTAAGACTACTGCACTCACTAGTTCCCGCAAAAATGGAGGGCATACTGTACATCTATCTATCTATCTCTATCTATCTATCTATCTATCTATCTATCTATCTATCTATTTTCCTATCTATAGATATATCTGAAAGCAACCTTACCTCATAAGTACTTGTGATTCCAGATCTG
Organism: Anolis sagrei; assembly: GCF_037176765.1. Classification (NCBI taxonomy): domain Eukaryota; kingdom Metazoa; phylum Chordata; class Lepidosauria; order Squamata; family Anolidae; genus Anolis; species Anolis sagrei. Next base: position 261,289,483 of record NC_090021.1, on the reverse strand, counting down.
TAGAATACAGGTAGGAAAAGTTCTGAAGTAAAAATGATGACAAATGTATATGCTATGGAGAAGAGAATGAAGGCAGAGCCATGACGATACACTTCAGCTGGAGTTCCCAACACAGTCACTGCAGACATGAAACTGGCAGTGAGAGACAGGGCTACTGGTCCACAAGTCATCTGCCGTCCACCTATTAAAAAGTCCCCAGAAGTTGTTTTTTTCCTGTCTTTAATTGCAAAAAAGACTCCTATTCCAGAGGAAATGAGAAATAGGGCAGCAAAGACAACATAGTCCCAGGCAACAAAATTTGTAACCTCAGGATGGATGAAGCTGGTCATTGTGCTTATAGCAGGCCCTGAGTCACGTTTTGTTTGCTTGTTTTGTAACTTAAATTATTCTCCAAAGCAAGCTAAGAACTACTTCTCCATGATTTATCAGTTATATATCCAAGAAAACCAAATGTGACCTCAATATACAGTCAGAACTCCAGTTCATTCCAGAGCAATTCTTCAGGAATTATTTTATAGGTAGGTGAAAAGGAATTAGCTGACACAGAAGCAATAAGTATACGTCTTGTCAAGAAATGCCCAAGGTCCCTGTTAAATAGGAACAGAAAGGAGGAATGCGATAGTGCATGCTCTTTTTATCTGATGAGCTTTTTATTTAAGGTTAAACATTACTTTAACATACTAACTTATTAAAATTTAACTGCTCAGGGTTTACAGGAAAAATTGCATTGAAAGCTTATAAGCTACAGTAGGTATGGGGAAAGTGCAGTCTGAGTGGCTGCTCATATGTCCACATCTTACAGGAGTTAGAAATTGGCATTAAAGTAAATGAGGCAAATAGTACCAGAATTTAGATAAAACTCAGCCCAGTAATATAGAATCTAAACATGGGAAGGTTTGCATTTTTTATATCCAGGAATGTGGTAAAATGACCATAGGGGAGTTTGAAATGGCTGCTAGGGAAGCAGCCCAGCTGCTTCAACTGTTTCCAATATGGAGGGCAACCCAAATTCCGCTTCAGAATTTGGGATTTCCTCTGAGTTAGTTTCCCCAGGGTTAAGCGGCTTTCCTCCAAATTAATTCAGATCAGTCCTGTGTAGTGTTTAGCCACTGCAGAACTGATCGAACCACACACCAACCTAAATGGTGAGTGGAGATTTTATTATTTTATTTATTTATTTACCATATTTATATCCCATCCCATCTTTCTCACTCTGGAGGGAACTCAAGGCAGCCTGACAACAGGCAACAATTTGATGTCATATATACAAGTATCAAATAAACAATTATAATTAAAATCAACAATTAAAACATCAATTATTAAAACGTCAGTTAAAATCATGTGGCCTTAACCTAACTGCATATAGTGGTGTCTTTTTCAGCTCCGTCAAACTCATGTAGGATAGGATCAGTGGATAGTGGTCTGTTTAATACTAGTCAAATAGCGTATTTTTTTCTATTCCTTACCTGCTTCTCCTCATCGCTCAAAGTTACAACATAGTTAAAACACATAATCATCGTAAAGATAATATAAAATACACATTTTTTTCTACAAACACCTGAGCATCAAGTGACAGCATGGAGTCCAGGAGGACCCCCAAGCTATGGACCTGCACCCTCAGGGGGAGTGTAACCTCATCGAGCACAGGTTGCCACCCAATACCCCGGTCAGCCCCACGACTGACCAGGAGGACCTCTTTCTTGTCTGGATTAAGCTTTAACCTGTTAGCCCTCTTCCAGTCCATCACAGTAGTCAGACACTGGTTTAGGGTCTGGGAGGCTTCCTTGGAGTTTGGTGGAAATGAGTGGTAGAGTTGTGTGTTATCTGCATGCAGATGGCACCCAACTCCAAAACTCTGGATGACCTCACCCAGTAGTTTCATGTAGATATTAAAAGGCATGGGGGATAGAATGGAACCTTGTGGGACCCCACAAGTCAAAGGCCACAGGTCTGAGCAGGTATCCCCCAGTTTCACCAACTGGGAGCCACCTTCCAGGAAGGAGTGGAGCCACTGCAGAGCAAGGCCCCAAAACCCATTCTGGAGAGCTGCCCCAAAAGGATACCATGGTCGATGGTATCGAAAGCCACTGAGATATCCAGGAGAACCAACAGGGACACCCCCCCCCCTGTCAAGTTCTCTTTGGAGGTCATTCACCAAGGTGACCAAAGATGTCTCAGTGCCATGGCCAGGTCTAAAACCAGACTTCAATGGATCTAGAGAATCGGTGTCGTCCAAGAATCCCTGGAGTTGGGAGGCAACTGTGAAGAACCCTTACCTTAGTTACAGCCAGGATGCAGGTCCAAGAAAAGCCTGTAAGCCTAGAAAGATAGGGAATGGGCAAGGCGAAGCATCAGCAGCCATTTTGGAGAAGGGAGACACCATCTTAAGTGTAGTTCAGAGCAGGGGGCGTGTCTTAGGCATTAGACGGCAGGGAATGGCCGGGATTGGTGTAGAGAAAGGGGGCGGAGTTTAGGAGAAGCTGAGAGGGAAAAAGGAGCATTTTAAAAAATCCTGAGGAGAGAGTTGGAATGAGAGAGCAGTTGTAGTTGAAGAATAGCAGTGAAGATTTAGTGAGAAGTCTAACTTAGAAATAGATTTAGATAGTTACTTCAGAAGAAGAACTGGTTCTAGACGGACCCTGTGTTTGGGCTGTTTGTAGGGAAGAATCTATTCTAGTGGAAAATATAAATTCTCAGTTTGAAAGTTGTAACTGGAATTTAATTCAAGCACTGCACTATTTTTAAGGAAACCAACAAGCATTCTGTACCTGAAATATTTTTCAAAATTGTTTAATAAACGTTTCATTCTATTTTCACACTACCACAGACTGTGTGTGAATACTTTAGATAAACATTTTATCTCTCTGAAGAACAAACTGCATTGCAACACAAAAGATTCTGCTGCTGGGTTTCCTCAATTCTAAAGGTAGAAAAGCGTCGGCCAAGCAGAAGAAACAGTTTCAACAATTCTTAGTCATCAGTAGTTGTTCAGCTATAACTTACTCAGTTTATGTTTCTCTCTATTAAATATATAAAAAAAAGTTCTTTCATGAGTAAAAAGCCTAATAAATCTGGTTAGCCCTTAACAATTAGTGGCTGCTCTACACATTGGGTGTCTATCTATTGAACGGTGATTGTTACATATTTGACCTGGCAGCTGGTGAAATCCATTTTTGATCCGGTCTATATAATTGGTGGCAGCGAGTGAGATCTGATTTATCGGATCTTTATAGCAACCACCCCCTCTAGAACCTTGCCCAGGAAGGGGAGGTTAGAGATAGGTGGGTAGTTGTTCAGGACTGGGGGATCTAGGGACGCTTTTTTAAGCAACAGTCTCACAATTGCACTTTTCAGGCTCGATGGAATATGATCCAGTTCCAATGAGGTATTTTTGATCTTCAAGATCCACTCGGCCAATCCCTCACTGGCGAGTTTGACCAGCCAGGAAGGGCAAGGGTCCAGGGCACAGGTGATTGCATTCATCGCTCCAAGAATCTTGTCCACATCATCAGGTTGAATAGGTTGAAATGAATCCATCAAAATCGGACAGACAGGTACCTCACTGCAAATATTTGAGCCCCCAAAACTGCATGATTCTGTAAATTTTGTCTCTTGTTATCCTGAAAAATCAGAAACTGGGAAAATAGATTATAAGAATTTTATTTTTGAAAAATTTTAAAGGACTATTTCACAGAACGTTTCCATTTCACAAAACAGATCTAACAGTAATTACCACTAAGTGCATTTAGTGAATTGGATGTTGATGTTGTTCATTCGTTCAGTCGTCTCCGACTCTTCGTGACCTCATGGACCAGCCCACACCAGAGCTCCCTGTCGGCCGTCACCACCCCCAGCTCCTTCAAGGTCAGTCCAGTCACTTCAAGGATGCCATCCATCCATCTTGCCCTTGATCGGCCCCTCTTCCTTTTGCCTTCCACTTTCCCCAGCATAATTGTCTTCTCTAGGTTTTGCTGTCTCCTCATGATGTGGCCAAAGTACTTCAACTTTGTCTCTAGTATCCTTCCCTCCAATGAGCAGTCGGGCTTTATTTCCCGGAGGATGGACTGGTTGGATCTTCTCGCAGTCCAAGGCACTCTCAGAACTTTCCTCCAACACCACAGCTCAAAAGCATCGATCTTCCTTTGCTCAGCCTTCCCTAAGGTCCAGCTCTCACATCCTTAGGTTACTACAGGGAATATCATGGCTTTGACTAGGCGGATCTTTGTTGCCAGTCTGATGTCTCTACTCTTTACTATTTTATTGAGACTGGACATTGCTCTCTTCCCAAGAAGTAAGTGTCTTCTGATTTCCTGGCCACAGTCTGCATCAGCAGTAATCTTTGCGCCTAGAAATGCAAAGTCTGTCACGGCCTCCACGTTTTCTCCCTCTATTTCCCAGTTGTCAATCATTCTTGTTGCCATAATCTTGGTTTTTTTCATGTTTAGCTGCAACCCAGCTTTTGCGCTGTCTTCTTTCACCTTGATTAGAAGGCTCCTCAGCTCCTCCTCGCTTTCGGCCATCAGAGTGGTGTCATCTGCATATCTGAGGTTGTTCATGTTTCTTCCAGCAATTTTTACCCCAGCTTTGCATTCATCAAGCCCCGCACATCGCATGATGTGTTCTGCATACAAGTTAAAAAGGTTGGGTGAGAGTATGCAGCCTTGCCATACACCTTTCCCAATCTTGAACCAGTCTGTTGTTCCGTGGTCAGTTTTTACTGTTGCTACTTGGTCCTTGTACAGATTCCTCAGGAGATATTGGATATTCACCATGAAATAAAGAGGCTAGATACAGAAATGATGAGAACTAGAGAGTCATTTATTGACTTATTTATTTTATTCATTTCTTTCTGAATTCCTGTAAACCTGGAAAGAAAACAAGCTGCATGTTTTAATTTGGGCTTCATTTGTGGAAGCATTCAAAGGCCTCCCTGCGCCACATGGTGGAATTTTGTCATCTTGCTAAGTAAACTGTTTGGAGGTCTAGAAGAGAAGTGGCAGAGCACTTATTTTGTTTATAGATTTAAATGTATGTGCATTCAACATCTCTCTCATATCTGAGCAGCCAGAAAAGTTACAAATAGTAAATGACCTAGTCCTGATCATATATATTGAAATCGGCTTCATGCAGCATTAAATGGTCACTGTAGATGGGCCCTTAGAGTTCCTTGGCTGGGAATTCTAAAGAACACTTCCTAGGATGCCATAGAAGTGGAATTATAATGCTATAATTGTACAGTATGAATGGATCCGATGTCTTTCATTTACATTTGAGAGGGGCAGGGCTTGCAAATGAAAAATGTTTTTCCCACACACACTATTTAAAGAAGGTTTTCCTAACCCAATGTTCCCCAGAATTTCTGAACTAAAGCTTATCTAGGCCCCATAAAGCTGGGTGGAAATGATGGGGGTTAAGGTTCAACCCAGCTGGAGTGTGTCATAATTCACATTATGATGCAAAACCTTTGTCTCAAGAAGATCGGTGGTTAAGTTTTATCAGTTTCAAAACTTGACAAGCCAATATATTTTAAGGTAACTGTGCCCAAAATTGTGAAATGGAGCTGTAAGATGAACAATTTTGAAATGTGAATACTTGAGTATAGAGTTTCATGAAACCAAATAAAAGTTTGATTTAATCAATTTCCATTTGTATAGGGCCCTGAATACTATTGGGTACTAATACTAGGGTAGATCCATTGAATCAATTGTTGATTCGGGAGTCAGAACATAAATAAATCATATTAGGATTCATAATAGTATACAAGCCAGTGTCTGCCATAGTTACAAATTAATTGCCAAGGATCCAAAGTTCTTCAGTTACACTAACACAAAACAGCAGGAATTGAATTAGTTAAACTAAACTATTTTTTCCAGTGTTAATATTAACTCTGTAAAGCATGAAGAACAATTAATAGATAAACATGGCAGTGTTAACATCATGTCATTACAACAAGGATGTCAAATATTGATTGTGATTCTGAGAGAACATTAACTTCTCAGCTCATTTAAAAAGTGATCACATTATTACAACAATGCAGTTTGTAAGGAGTATCTGTGATACGTTCTCCAAAATTCTTATCAAGAGGATAAATCCTTGAAGAAGAAGTTGGAAACCTCAGGAACAACATTGGAAGATGTTAGAAGCCACAGGAACTATATTCCATTTTAAACAGCACATGTGAATGCTAAGGCACATGTGTGCATGCTTTCTGTAGTGTTTGAAAATGCAGAAATACATACTACAACACCACATATGGAACCAATTTCCAGTAATTAAAGAAAGGAGTAACTAGGACAAGTCACACTGAGTACAACAATGGGGCCCAACCTGGTCAGGAACTACCATATTTACTTGAATCTAATGCTCACCTTTTTTGGTGAAATTAATTTCCCAAAATTAGGATGTGCATTAGATTTGTGTAATGTTGCAATTTTAGTGCTGAGCCAAAGCAAAGAGGGGAGCTGCTTCAGGAATACTTGTGGACAGCCATTGGGAATTTCTGAATACACTTTGCAAACTCTTGTTTCTGGGGTAAAAGGAGCTTTATTCTACATTTCACTGTTACTACTTTAATTTTCAAAATCATATTTCTGCTGAAAGATGTGCTTTGTATTAGGCAAGAATACCATAATTCATGACACATAAAATAATTTTATATGAGGATATGATGCTTTTGCAGTCATAAATCAATCTCATGTAAGGAGGCCTTATCTAACTACAGTGTTATTATATATACTTCTAAACCTTCTCTTATTCCATACTAAGAGCATGTACTGAGTTTCACTTTAAATACCTTTGAGCTTTTAAATCTCACATATCTGCAGCTTTGTAATTAAAATAGATATAAATGTGCAATCAGGAAGAGATGTCATATTTAGTAACTGTTGGGAGTGGTGGTTGTTTACCACTCCCATAGATACCAAGAGGAGATGAAATATAGAACAATTGCATAATATATAAGCACAAATCCTAAAGCACTACAGTTTCAACATCATACATTTTGAAATGAAAGTCTTCTATTTAGGAATGCTGCTTATCTTGTCTCATCTTACTTTCACATCTTTATAATAAGATATACATATTCATGCTATTTCAAATTATAATTCTGCATCTAAATTTAGCTCTGGAACATCCCAATATGAGGTAATATATATTGTATAACTCATGCAGAAATATGCACAAGATAAAAATGATGCTGTAGGTAGCTAGCTATGGAGAGTTTATTAACTTTGGGAGCAAATATGTACAAGTCTATATCATTTAACTGAAGATATATATATATGTATGTGTGTGTGTGTGTGTGTGTGTGTGTGTGTGTATATATATATATATATTAGGCCTGTTTGATCAAGAAAAAAATTGTTTCTAAAATCGATTTGTAATTGGGGTGTTTTTTTGTTTCGATATTTAAAATATTTACAAAACTTTCCAAAAAAATGTTTTGTTATTTACGAAATTTCGTTAATATTTACAAAACATTTTGTAAGTGTGAATGTTGCATTAATGGTCACCTTGATTAGCATTGAATGGCTTTCATTTCTCCCACCCTGGACATTCCATAGATATTAGATAACTCCATTTGCCTAGTTTCCAACAGACCTCTGAGGATGCCTGCCATAGATGTGGGCAAAATGTCAGGAGAGAATGCTTCTGGAACATGGTCATACATACAGCCCTGAAAACTCACACAACCGGCCTCCGCGCGCCATCCAATCGGCTCCGGCTCCTGCGCCCTCCTCCTCCTCCTCCTCCTCCTCCTCCTAGCACTTCCTGCAACACAGCTGGGAGGAGGAGGAGGAGGAGGAGGAGGAGGAGGAGGGCGCAGGAGCCCGAGCCGATTGGATGGCGCGCGCGCGCGCTCCGCTCACCCTTACAACCGGCCTCCGCGCGCCATCCGGCTCCGGCTCCTGCGCCCTCCTCCTCCTCCTCCTCCTCCTGACACTTCCTGCAACACAGCTGGGAGGAGGAGGAGGAGGAGGAGGGCGCAGGAGCCGGAGCCGGATGGCGCGCGGAGGCCGGTTGTAAGGGTGAGCGCGCGCGCGCCATCCAATCGGCTCCTGCCACGGTGCACTCACTGCTGGGGTGCTTGGGAGCGCCGGATTGGCTCCCAGGCACCAGCAGCACTCAGCAGCCTCTATCCCATTAACGACACGAGCTGAAGCTCGTAAAATATATGGGGCTGCTGTTTCGATATTTTTAAACCCTTCCGGGTTTGAAAATGTGTTTTGAAATCGCTTCGGATATGGTAAAAATAACGATTTAATAACGAAATAACAAATTAACGAACGAAACCGCACAGGCCTAATATATATATATATATAATACTTCTATACTGCTTTTCTGTAAGATGAAGCGGTCTATGTTGTGCATAGGTCAAAACATTGCCTGAATGCCTGATCACCATCTCTCAAACAACTTAATATACTCCCAAACTGAAGAATGGAAAATGGAATGTCCGTGGACAGGAAAAGAGATTTAAAGATGTGCCTAAAGCTAATCTTAAAAACTGTGACATATACACTGAGAACTGGGAAGCCCTGGCCCTTGCACACCCTAACTGGAGGTCAGCTGTGACCAGCAGTACTGTGGAATTCAAAGAGGCAAGAGTGGAGGGTGAAAGGGAGAAATGTGCCAAGAAGAAGGCATGTCAAGCCAACCGAGACCGAGACCGCCTTCCACCTGGAAACCAATGTCCTCACTGTGGAAGAACATGCACATCAAGAATAGAACTTCACAGTAACCTATGGACCCACAGCCAAGACATTACACTTGGAATGCCATCATACTCAAAGAACAAAGGATCACCTAAGTAAGTAACTATAAAATGAACAACACCAGCACAACCTATGAGATGATCATTATATTGCTAATAAATAAGGTTAAAACTGGGGGGGGGGGGGGGACTGCTCCTACCTCTTGCTGGTTCTACAATTAAAACACCTGCCAGAGACAACCTTATACCTCAATGTTGGTGCCCCCCACTCCAATCATAAGCTACTTATTGGTACCAGCCCAGTAAACAAGAGGAGGAGAAGAGGAGGGGGGATTCCCAAGTACATAGAAATGTGTTTGCAGAATCAAGAGTGTTTTGAACATCTCATTTGATTGCTCTTTGAGATTCAATCAACTTCAGACTTTGGCTTTTAACTTCATTGCAAAATATTCAGAGTTTTCACAGTAAAAGCATGACTCCTGGTTAAATCAGCAATAGCAGAACACATGATAAATCAAGCTGGTCACAGAATATCATTTGAGAACACAGAAATTCTGGACCACTCTGATAACCACTTTATCAGACTACACAGATGCCATTGAAATCCACATGCATAATTTCAACAAAAAGAAAGAAACCATGAAAATGAACAAAATTTTGCTATTAGTATTGAAAAACACCAGAATCAAGACAGTAACTGAAGACCACCACCCAGGCACAGGAGGCCTCCAAGCAGTAAGTTATCAAAAGTTAGTGAACATCACCCAGGCAAAAGAACTCTCTAGGCAATCATTCAAAGGGAACAAAGGCCAGGCAACTTCTAGGCAGATGCCCTCACTATGGACTATGCAATCTTCTTAGTTACTCACATGCAAATCAACTTGCTAACTGCACCATTCACAATTGGTTAACAGACATTGGTTCTTTCTCCCACCCTGGACATTCCACAATTTATTTATTTATTTCTCATGTTTCTATCCTGTCCTTCTCAACCCCGAAGTGGGACTCAGGACAGCTTACAATGGGCCCCATTCTGAAACCATTACATAACAAATTACAAAATTAAAGCCACAATTAAACATAAAAGCATAATTAACAATACATAAGCCATAATTAAAACAGTAAAACAGTCTCATCAGTATATATACTTCACTTGCTTTACCACCATCAGGTCCTCTCAAGATGCCTGTCTATTTGAGTTTCTCACAAAGGAATCCCAACTTAACTTCAAAGCACTTGGAAGATTTTGAGACTAAGATTTCTGTTGATTTCAATAACCAGAATTAAAGACCCCATGTGCCTGAAAATAAGTAGTGCAGAACAACCATTGACCTTCATTTGTCTCCAGCGATGTCTTGATATTCCCCAGCAGCACACACTGACAGCAACACAGACTCTTTAACTCTTTCTGTTGAAAGCATTAGAGATGGGATGTTTTTTCAATGGGCAGAGCCAAACCCCTCCATGGCATTACCCCCAGCAGATGAGGATTGTTATTCCATGGTAGTGGGATTACATGCTCCCATGCAGAAAGAGACAGTTCTGATAGTAGTATTTTCACTGGTGGGGGCTCCTAAGTGAGAAAAATATTTATTAAAAAGTCAACCCGGTATAGTGGTTTCAGTGTTAAACAAGGAGACCAGGGTCCGAATCCCTGCTCCATTGGGCAAGTCTCTCAGCCTCAAAGCAAAACAATAGAACTCCTAAGAAATGTTACAGTGGGGTTTCCATAGGGCCCAAATACCCCAAAGTTAATCAGGGTCAGCCCTGGTTAGCAGTTGGATGGGAGAGTGCCAATAAATACCAGGTACATTCGATTATATTTCAGAGGAAGCAATTGACAAAGCCACCTCTGAAGATTCCTTGCCTATGAATATCTATGAAGGTCATGAGTCACCATAAGTTGCCACATGACCTGAAGTCACATACACAGAGAATGTTTCCTTAAAGCAGAGTCAAAGGCACCTAGCAACAACAAGAACCAAGGACACATGACACAATTTTAGCATCCTTGGACGCGGAGAGGATGGAGCCTGCTAGATCCCATCAGATGATACACATCTACTTCCAGCAAAGCTCCATCCTCCCAGTATTTTCTAAGCATCCTACGACACTGCCCAGAGACCACAGGATGCTTCCCCTGTTCTCATCAAGAATAACGGATGTAAGCCAGGCAGTGACGCTTTCCCCCATGGGTTAGGAAAAGCGTTGATGTGGGTGATGGGGGCAATGGTTTTCCTCACTGCCCACCAGATTCACCACTCTGCCTGACAAATCCCCTACTATCACTCACAAATTGCACCTCAATGTGATGAGGTCCTAAATGTGTTCAAAAACTACGAGGCAGCAGCATTAGTGGGTGGAGATCTCCCAGAGACAACAGCAATGACACTTTAGCTACCTCAATGCTGCACAGAAAGATGCAATGATAAACCACTCCTGATTGTCTATTACCCCAAAAATCCTGTGAAGAGTTTCATAGTAACTATAAGTAAAAGCCACACTGATGACAAACAAACAAGAGATAGAATGTCAGATGATGGAGCAAGCAAATGTCAGAGTCTACGTACTTGCCTCTTTGCCTATATTAGGAGGAAAGAACTGGCATAGAATCATAAAGTTGGAAGAAACCACATGGGCCATCCAGGCCAACCCCTTGCCATGCAGGAAACGTACAGTCAAAGTACCCCCGAAAGATGGACATCCAGCCTCTGTTTAAAAGCCTTAAAGAAGGAGCTTCCACCATTCCCCAAGGCAGTGAGTTCCACTGTTGAGCAGCTCTTATAGTCAGGACATTCTCTGTAATGTTCAGGTGAAATCTTCTTTCCTGTAATTTGAATCCATTGCTCAGAATCATAGTCTTCAGGGCAGACATGCAGTCTAAACAAGAGCTGAAAGTGCCAGATTAGATTTCATTTTCACTTTGCTAAGAGACAACCAGTTTTAGAACAACAGCTACAAGTGGTATTGTACAGCCACCAAAGCAATTTATCAGATGATCAATCTCTGGTTTTTCTGCTATCTAATCCATATAAATTACTTGCACAATTCGGGATGTTCTGAAAAACATATTTTTAGTTGATTAAGTAAACAAAGTACTGTATATGTAATCTAGAATAACTGTGGGAGCTATAAATTTTTACTATAACAAGGTGTTTCTTCAAAAGATTTTCTCTCATCATTATGTCAGCAAAATATATTTTTCCTAAAGTTGAGAAGGCCTTATCCTGGAGTAACATCTATGCACCAACGAGAGCATCTATTATTCATCACTGCATTCTTTTGTCGATGCTTGTGTCCTGGTTTCCATATAGATGCTGCTTTCATCATTTTAGACAAATGACTGAAAAAGCCTATGTAATTAGTTTTGTGAAGCAGTAAACTTTTCTTGCTGCTTCACTTTTCTCTTATGTTTGCATTGCCCTACTTTCTTTGTGTCTTACATATCCTTGCATCTCAGCCCCAATTAGTAACATTGCTGGAAACTATCTGAATATTTTCGATGCACTTATTTACTTTGTTGCTGTTATTTTCTGTCAAGTTGGTGTGGACTTATGGAAGTCCTATGAAGGAAAGACCTTCAAGAGTCCCTCTATAAATAACTCACTATATTTAAATCTTTGTTCTGTGTATTTTAATAAATGTATTTTGTAGAAATATGTTTTAATATGTGTATTTTACATAGTGATTATGTGTTTTTAGCTATGTTGTAACCTGCCACAAGGAGAGGCGGGTAAGAAATAAAATTATTATTGTTATTAAGTTCGACACCACTTTAACTGCCACAGCTCAATGATATTAAATCATGGGAGTTGTTCTTTGGGGAAGCAGAATCACTATGTGGTAGAAGAGCCTAAAGACATTGTAAAACTACAACTTTCATTATTCCAGTGGTTCTCAACCTGGGGTCCCCAGATGTTTTTTGGCCTACAACTCCCAGAAATCCCTGCCAGTTTACCAGCTGTTAGGATTTCTGGGAGCTTAAGGCCAAAAACATCTGGGAACCCCAGGTTGCGAACCACTGCATTATTCCATCATATTGAGACATAGCAGTTAAACCAGTGTTAAACTGCATTAATTCTATAGTGTATGCATCTCTGGATTTCCAAACCCCAGTTCAAATAAAGTTCTGGTCAGGCATCTCAGCAGCTCTCCACTACCTAGAGATTTAATGATTCCCTTGATGCATATAAAACTCAGCTAAATCCCATTCCAGATTGAGTGAGCAGGGTAGTATTTTTGCTTCCTTTACTTACAGATACATTAAATCACAAGAGCAAGACATTTCAGAAGATGGTAAAAGAAAGAATATTTTTGATTACTCCCCTATTCCAGCTTGCTTCTCATCACAGGCATCAATAGGATTAATATAGCAAATCAACATAAAAACAAGTTCACAGAGGAGAAAGCAATCAAAACACATCAGAGGAAATCAGCAAGCAGATTTTGAATGCCCTTGCTCCTGAATCCACCTGTAAAAAATGTAAAGTAGTAAAACTGTGTATTGATATTCATTTGCTTCCTCTTTTTTAGTTCATTTCTCAGAAGGAAGACTCATTTGCACTTTTTGAGGAGCCCTATCAATCCATTAAACAATTGCCTTATTTAGAAGGGTAATTGAGTGTAAGGATCCTGTTTTACTGACGGTGTATTCATTAGCTTCCAAAAAGAACCAGCATCTAATTGAGGCCCCAGGGATTGTTGCAGACAATGCAAACATGGTGGCACAAATGAGCCAATTGAAGCACTGAAAGAGTGCCTATTTTTGGACAACTTAAACGGAGCCAACTTTTTTGCTCGGAAGTTGAGAGTTAGGCAACATGCTGCAGCAGGTTGAAACACTCTGGAATGTAAGTATGTACAAAACTGGGCAACAAGATAGTTAAAATTGTGGGAACCACAGCCTGTGTGAAATGGCTTTGTGAGCTCTGTATTTGTGGAGACCTGAGAAGTAATATGAAAGCCATCTTTAAATATCTGGAGTAATTTAATGTAAAGGATAAAATAAGGTTGTCTTCCACTGTTCTGAAGATTAGCAATTTCATCATACATGTTGCTGGAATTGCCACAGATCATGGCAAATCTGATGTGCCCAGCAGGGGAAGTGGGGAACCCATTGTCCCACACCCCACATCACCCTACTTCCACCCTACCGCATCCCACAGGGGGAAGCATTCACTACCCGGCTTCCCCATTGACCCCAACGCAACATGGGAAGTCTCCTGTGTTGCCGCCGCAGTGGCATATGCTGGTTCCTCTGCAATTTTGCAATGGAACTCCACTGGATGCAGTTCTACATTGTGGGATGGGAGCCAATGGGCTCCGTCACAAAACTGCAGAGTAATCAGCTGCAAAAAACTGCCCTGTCTGATGAGGTCATTGAGTACATATCTATTGATTTAAATTACAAAAAAAAAAAAATATTCCACCTAAATGGTAGAAAGAACTTTTGACAATATGAACTATACAAGAGTGAAATAGAGGGTCTAAAAGGGTTGCAGACCCTCCTCTCTATTTTTGACAATAATTTTATTTATTTTAATTGTTATTTTAAAAAACTTCCCATCCCCTCCATCCATCAACCAGACCACAAACTTCTTCTATATCTTTATCCAAGAGCACTGTTTTCTTAATTTGTGTACAATATTCAAATTGGCTTCACCACTTTTTATCCATTCCATAGAAACTATCAATTTATCTTTGATTTCTCTTCTTTTACACTCACATGTAGTATCTTGAATTAGACATGCTATAATATCAGATTGTACTAGATCGTAAGCAACAATTGAGTTTTCCATAGTCCATTTTTTCTTTTCAACTTCATGCTATCATTGCTTGTTCTGCTAAAAGTATGACTTTAAATAATTATTTACCTTTTATTAGAAACCTTATTGTTACCTAAAACTCCCATTAGCATCAAATCTATGTGCACTTGAAGTGATATTTTAAAGAGGGTTTTTCTTCAATACTTTCTCCAAAGTCTATGAACTGGATTATATGGCAATATGGACTCAGATAATCCAGTTCAAAGCAGATAATGTGGATTATCTGTTTTGATATTTAGGATTATATGGCTGTGTGGAAGGGCCCTAAATGTGAGTCCATCCATGTCCTGAGATTTTGCCTCTGTACCAGCACCCTCAACTTCTTGGTGGCTGCTCCCATGCTCTGGAATAACCTTCCTATAATGGTTAGACTCATGACTCCTTGCTGTCCTTCATTGACAAAAACTTTCTGTTTTGGCCAAAAAGCTATTTGCATACTTTGACTTTTGTATATATTTACTACTCCTCTTTTCAATGGTTATGCTTTTAAATGCATAGTTATATTTTAATGTTAATATGATTTACATTTTAGCTAGATTTGTTTTAAAAATGAGTTTCGGTTTGGAAGAACAGTGGAATGATGGTGATGATATCAAGCACATTACTTCTCTTGTTACATCCTTTCTTTATTATTCTTTGACTTCAAGTCATATTTATGTTTCTTCATGAAACCACTTTTGATACTGATTTTGTTGTGTGAAAGATGCGAGGAATATAATTTTAAAATGTGAATGCTCCCTCCCAAAAACCCTTCCCCCAAATGTCTGTCTAGGAAGAAAACATTAACTATTTGGTTAAAAGGAAAGCACATCCAATGCCTAGAATACGCTGAAGTAAAATGTGTACTTATTGTTCAGATTGTTCTTTCGTGATGGCAAAGGACTTTGGCTTTTCAAAAGCATTGCTTCATTAATGATTACTCCTCCAAGTAAGGAGACACTCTTCCTTATCATTTTATAATGAAGGTCAGGAGAGCAATGCCAAGGATTCAGTGTGCTTCCTGAAGCTATAAATGACCTGCCCTTTCTCAAAGGCACTCATCTAATTTTATATCCCCAAAGTGTTGTCACAAGGTCTTTATGCTATCTGTGCGTGCTGTGAGTGTCTTGATTGCAAAGCTTGAACTTTGTCAGTCACTGCTGATCTTCTATTGCTGTTTTTATCTATACAATGGATCTTGTTAATTACATGTTTCATTCCAATGTTGTTCAAGTTTTTCACATTTCACACGTTCATGCCAGACTTGCTTATGAGAAAGCTTTGTGAATTCTAGAAGAAAAATATATGCATCATTTTGTGATATAGAGAAAGAAGAAAGAGCTGTGCTAGATCAGATTCTCACAATGGTCACCCAGATGCCCAAGGAAGCCCCACAAAACAGGACACAGACACAATAGGATTCTGATCAGAATCCTGTTGTTCTCCAGAAACTGGGTCTGACAAACATGCTCCTGATATTTAGCCCCAAATACCAGAAGCCGTTTGCAGTCTTATCCTTCATAAAGTTGTGTAATCCCATCACTAGCAAGTTCCACAATATAACTATGTGTACAATGCACAACCTATTTCTCCATGGTAATAAGGGCACAATTGAGTTATATTTCAAAAGTAATTTCAAGAGTAGAAACAATTTGAATTATTTTGGTATAGCCAGTAACGTATTCTAGTTACTTTCAAAATTTATCTTAAATGGCATTTTGAAAGGGATTTTGATGGTAATCATTCCATTCTGTCATAAAGAACAGAATGGTGTGATGTCTCAAACAATTTATGATGACTGAAAGGTAAATAAAAGGTTTCTGTGTTGCTGGGGTTAAATAGGGTAAAAAGAAAGAGAGAAAGGGAAGCAGATGAGTGGCAGAACTGGCCTGCTGCATATTTTCTCTTCCTTTCACCCCTTTTAACCCCAATTTGGAATTGGAACCCTAATTTGGAATTAGAAACCCAATTTGGAATTGAAGCTCCAGTTTGGAACTGCACAAGGTATTGTTATTAGCAACAAATCAATCTCCCAATTTTTAATGATTGTCATTAACAAATTAATTTCAAGGATAAAAACTTGCCAAATGTTCTAGATTTTAAATCTCATGATCCCAGTTCTTATACCAAGGATTTGATTGTGAGATTTATGCTCAGCTGAGGATAACTCAACCCCCGCCTCTCCCTCCACACACATACACCCCCCCAAAAAACAGTTGCCAAAACATTTCATAATACGTATCTTCATAATCATATCTTCATAATTGTATCTTCTACAGAACAAAAATAAGCAGCACTATTAAAATTAGTTCCACAAGCATGTCTCTGTATCCCACTCACTAAAAAGTACAGTATTTCAATGTACTGGAATCTGAAATTACAGAATTAGTTTGGTTATTAATATTAACAGGTGTAGTTTACACTTTTTCAACTGTCATTTTATACAGATTGAAATAAACATATGACTTTTGTTTTATTTTCGGAAATGTCCTATTCTCTTTTGTCATCTGTTTCTTCTCTAATTGGGAAATATATATAGATATGACCGTATATTAATGTATTTCTAGCTATATAAGCTTATTTAACCGTCACAGATATGATAACAATGAAGAAAAATATTGCAACCACAAGATGGCAGCCTATTCATATTTAATTGTGCTTTTTCCACCAAGTTTCTTACTAGCATTTGACCAGAACTATGAGTAAGGTAATCGTATATGGCAATTTTGAAATTCCAGCAAAAAAATATGCAAAAATGACAAATCCGTAAAACTCTGATTTTATGCTGATCTAGTTGCAAAACACTATATTTTATTCATCAGTATTTACTCTTATATAGGCCTGGGTAACAATGGAAAAATTTGTTTCTAAAATCAATTTGTTTTTTGGGGGGGGTTTTGCGTTTCGATTTTTAAAAGAATTCCGAAATTTTTCTTTTAAAAAGTTCGATATTTACGAAATTTCGTAAATTACAAAACAATTACGAAACAATTACGAAACAATTACGAATCGATTTGTTAATGGCGGACGCGACCGCGCAATACGCTAAAAAACCTCCAAATGGGACAGGGGGAACTTCTGAAGCTTCCCTCTCCCTCTGTTGTTGACCGTTGGTGTGATATTTATAATTTTTTTTCACTGATTAAACAAACAACAACTATAAAACTTGCCCCAGACATGCGGAAATAATAACGAAACGATTTCAAAACAATAACGAAACAAATACAAAACGAATCCGAAGCAATTACGAAACGAATTTAAAAATTCGTTTCGTTTTTTAGATGCTCCTGAATGGTTCGTTATAGCTTCGTTATAAAAAAAATAACGAATTTTTAACGAATTACGAAATTACAAAACGAAACCACCCAGCCCTATAAATTGGCACAAAGGGTTACAAAATAACAACACTGCTATCTTCTTTTAATGTGCTTGGAAGTGTCTCATTGAATGTAATGAGACTTACTTGTAACAACAAAGAAGTGGTACACTGTTTGTAATCTATCTTCTAAAAATCCATGTGATACAGAGAAGAGATAAGTAAATACAGGAATTCCCAACCAAAATATATATCAGAATTTTAATGGGACTGAAAAATGCCCATTATTGTGTTAATAGTCTCTGTTCCTTAAACAATCAAGCAAAAGAAGGAAGGAGATATTGCAACATTTGCAAAGTATATTGAATGTGACTGTGGCTGAGTATTTTCACATCAGTGGGGTGGAGAATCCATTCCTGCTTTTAGTATGAACTTTAAAAAAACTATGCAAGGTCCTGAACCCAAGTAGGTCAGACTTTAAAGCTCAGACTAACACCAAGAATGGATTCAGTTTCCCACTGACATGGAAGCCACCATTGAATAATTAATAACTGTAAGTATAAATGTTATGCAATATTAACTACCATTAAACAAACAATATTAAAATCTTTTAGAAAAAGTTACATAAATGCTAAAAGAAATTGCACTTTGACCATAAATGGCACCACCTTTTAAATCTGACTTTAAGAATACAATTAGTTGACAATGCTATTTTCCTTTTCATTCTTTGCATAAGAGGTTACATTAGGATACTGGCACTCATAAAGGCCTTCCAAATTAAACAAAGAGTTTTTCCACCACTGCAAATTGAAACAATACTGATTACTTTTCTGGTGTTTTTTAAATAAAAGTATATCTGCAGTTGGAACATATTCTGCCTAGCTTACATGTATTGTAACAAAAAAAACCTCTCCAATCTACCTATGTTAATTTTTTTAACCATCTAATGTGCATGCACTCTGGTCGGAGTATCATTATTAGTCCCATTACAAGGCCTCTTTAAATCATATGGTTATGTCTTCTTTTTATGCTGCAGCAAGTTTTTTATAGTTTTTTATACTGTTTTTTTTTTATATTTTCAGATACTTTAGTTACAATATTGTGGAATGGTCTTGGATGGGAGTCATACAATATCTGTATGCATCAGATATTGGTCATGCACGCTTTGTTTTTGTCTCTGTAACTCTGAAGTTACAGAGACAAAAGTTAAAACATTGATGTTTGAAATTGCCAAAGTTATTGTTTGTTTTCTTGTGCGCCAGTGCACCCGTACCTTAGGAAGTCAGACTTGGCCAAGGTAATCTATGCTCTGGTTACATCCTGTATAGAGAACTACAATGCGCTCTACTTGGATTTGTCTTTGAAGACTGTTCGGAAGCTCCAATTGGTCCAATGGATGGCATCCAGACTGCTCAGTGGAGCTGGGAACAGGGAGCACACAATCCCCCTGATACCAGTGGGTGCTTCGGTCAGATGTTTCACCAGATCATTTCTGATAGCAAAGCCAACTCCGTGCATTCTTTGGTCTTCTTGAGGCAGTTCCTTCCAGAAGAAGGTGTAGCCTCCTTTTTCTTCCTTCAGCTGTCCCTCTCCTGCTCTCCGGGTCTCCTGAAGGGCTGTTATGTCAGTGTTAAAGTGTCTCAACTCCCTTGCAATGATGGCAGTTCTGCATTCGGGGCATTCACTGTCAGTGTTGTCCATCAGTGTCCGTACGTTCCATGTACCAAAGTTCATTTTCTTTTTTGGCCGCAGGGTGGTGATCCCACTGGACGCGGCAGTCCAGTCAGGGATAAGAGAGGCAGACTATGTTTAGGGCACCTTTTCTAGCCCCCTCCCCGCATGGGGTGAGCAGAGTGGATCCTCAAAAGGGCTGCTCAGTCATGAATACAGCTGCCAAACTACTCAACGGCCTCAGACCTTGAGGTAGAATGACTGAGTCCGTACCCACCGCCCATGTGCCAATCTGTGACTAGGGGCTTCCAGATTTCACAGTCCTGCCCCCATCGCCACTCGCTGATCGCTGACTTTTGTTGGGTTTTTTTCCATTGGAAGACACCTGTACGTGGATTTTTTTAATGTGTGGAGGTCAGTGCACACTGATCAACACACAGTCTTCATAGAGTGAGGCTCCTCGGGTGGCATAGTTTACCAAGATGACCATGGCTTCTCAATCTGTTGCAGCCTTCTTCTGCCTTCACAGCCATTGTAACATGTATCATGTTATCCTCCACCTGCTCTGCCGTTGAGGTCTTTGGGTCTACGGACTGTGCTTGGTCTGGAATCTCCCCCACGGCCACTCCTGGGAGTGCACGACTCCAGTCGTTGTGCCCGCAGGTTCATTGGAACATGCAAGCCCCCTCACCACGACAAGGTGACAGTCCATCGAGGTGGGGAAACATATATATCTCAGATTCAAAAAAGCCACATACAAGATGACAGGCTTTGCCTGAGTCTTCTCGGTACATACTAGCTCTGTTACATAAATTGACACTCACTGGGGAAATCTGCAAAGTCTCCCATGTGTTGAGAGTGCTGTCAAGTACTTGGCTGGTTCCACTGGAGATGCAGACCACAGGGAAATCTATCCTTTCTCAACCTTATTGTAGATTCCCTGCCCTTTTGTCAATGACTCTAAAATCAAAACTGACTTCTCAAGCCAGCAAAGTAATATTTCCTTAAAATGCATGACTACTGTTTCAGTAGTGAATGCCCTTAAATGCTTCATTTTAAAGATGCTTTTCTTGTCAAATTTTAATTTTCATAGGAGTTCTGTTGAGCAAAGGCAATAATTAGGAAATCAAACATCACAAGGGCACTGAGAAAATAAATTAGCTTATATCCCTTTGGGTAAAGTATAAATTAAGCTGGCTACAAAACCAAATGTATGTCATTTATTTTCTTCCAGTTTCTTGCATTGCCATTAATGCTGATGGAATTTACATGCTCAGCTGCTGGCAAATATATTCCTAAAACACAGTCTGGTGTAATTTCAAATGTCTGGGTTATTAAACTCTAAAGAAATGTGACATGAGATATCATGCAGCATAATCTATTATTGGCTCTCTGCTTCCAAAGGTAACAATGTTTAGAACCCCAACAGAAAGTCCTGCTAGTCTCTGTGTTATTCATCTACAGGGAAAAGTACTGTATTGTGCATTTGCTGAAGACAACTATTATACACTTTCCTTCAAAGGGTTCAGACAGATACATATGAAGTATTCTCATGTATTCCTATTTCTTCCATAAGTATGGTGGAACACATATTTTTAGTCTTGAATAATTGTGAAAGCTTGGGTTAATTAAATGATTTAGGTGCCAAATAAATTTTAGAAATGTTGTCAGCAAGCATGTTGCAGGATGACATGCCATAATTGTGGGACATAACCCAAAATAGTGCTTCTATCTTGTTGACATTTCAGTTACACTCTACAGAGGACACTAGATTTGGTGTTACTCAGTGAACCCGTGGTGTCCCCTCCCCTCATGGATTTCCTCCCCTACTAAATCATATGGAATCCTGTTCCTTCCTCTGAAATATAGCCTACAGCACCTGGATATTAACTGGTGGTATCCCATAGAAGTACTAACCTGGACTGATCCTGCTTAATTTCCACAATCATCAGAATCTGATTCCTTTGGGATATTTATCTGAACCATATTGCCCAACTCTCTCTGGATATAACAATTCTGGACATAGGGGAACAGCAAAGATCAACCCAGGGTTGTAGAAAAATCAACCTGGAGTGGAGTGAGGAGATATCTCCACTTTACTCAATAGTCTACGATGTTTTTCTTGGACACCAAGCAGACTGAGTGGAAGGAAGAAGGGGAAATTCCTGTGGGAGGTGAAATCAACCAGCACATTGTGCTGGTTACGGATGTGCAACCACAGCCATAGTGGAGCCGAAGTGAAGCTATAGAGCCTAACCCTGTCGAAGGGGTAGGCAAGGACCACCACAGCTTCTGGGTAAGCATGGACTCGCTCCTCCCTATGATGATATCATCTGTTGCAATCCACACTCTTCACACACCCCGAGTGATGTCACCTATGAAGGGGATACACAGGAAAGCCGTGTCAAGCACATACATATATACCAGATTCACTTGATCCTTCCAGCAATGTACTTAACTCAGCCAAAAATGCCCACTTCATTGAATGTGCTTTTTGGTTACCCTTTCTCCCTAGAGTATCTCAATACTATAAGATCTTAATTATTTCCACTTCCTAGTTTTATTCCTATTTTGTGTTATCTTCTCAACTTTGGTGAATATTTACTGCTGTATGACTTCCGGAAAATGTGAACCCTATGAAAAAGGGCCAGGATCTTGCCTTTCTGAAAGAATTTGCATCCCAAAAAAGTGAAATTTAAGAACTAACTTATTAAGGTAAGTCTCTTCCCATCCTCCACCAGAAAAAGGAATGCTTTGTAATCTGAGTTGTAGTCATTTCCTGTGAAGTAACACAAGAATTATAACAAATGTGTTATCAGAGCAAAATATTAGCTTTAATAATTGGCTTAGTCCTCAACCCAGCTTTCATTAGCAGGTAAGAATTTGACTGTTCCCTGTGTTGTGCATAAACTAACCTACAGCATTCATAATCTTATCACTCCCCCCCCCCCCCCCCTTATATGAAGGCCTTGTTCAACCCATGTTTATACGAGCTCTCCCTCGCAAATAACCTACTCCTATTATCTCACCCTGAGTTTTTAACATTTTATCTTGAACATGCAGCCCGCTCGTCATTGTGACTGTGGATGTTGTATTTGCATATTGCTTTTTAAAATTATTATTATTATTTATATGTGTGTATTTTACTGTTTTTGCTGGTGTACTGATTTGAATCTTGTTGTGATTTGTTGTTTGGGCTTGGCCTCATGTAAGCCTCCCTGAGTCCTCATTGGCAGGGTATAAATAAAGATGATGATGATGATGATGATCTATATTATTATATTATTGCCCACCTTCAATTTAAAACACTTCATAAATATCCATATAGCTTAGGTTTCTCATCTCAATTTAATGTATTAATTTAAGAGAATAGATTAAAGGGGGATCTTGGTTTTCTTTAATGCATATTGAAGAGACACTGAAAATAACTAGTTCAACTTTTGTGCAGCTGAACTGTACAACAGTTCAGGAAAATACTGAATTTAGATCAGATGTATTCATGTGTACAGGGCACACTGTTATAACCACAAGCCTATTTCTGTTTTGCATATCAAGAGTTCCTCCAATCTGCATATTAACATTTCACAGACCACTTGTTTTTAGAAGGATGGAAGTAAACTAGAGAAAACAAGAGAAAATTGAGAAGAAATTGGGTCAGAATGGAAACATTTGCATCAAACACCTGCATAGTTTATTTTAGCATATAGTATAAAAGGGGAGTGATATAACATCAAGACTTACTAACAGAGTAGAATTGGATTTATCATTAAATTATCATCTACTATGTTGGAATCAGATACTGTAGACCATCAAGTGGGACCTACACAGTTAGAGAAATTATACTGTATAGCTGGTATTGAACCACCTGACATCTGTAGGGAAGTAGCAGCCGGTAATGAAAGGACCAAGGCATTGACATCTCCGGCCTATCCTCTTTTCAGATATCAGCCAGCAAACCAATGTCTTAAATCAAAAAATAACTTCCTAAGATCTACAGAGACATTCACAGGAACACCTCAGCAAGCAAGAGTCCACAAGTGGCAGGCTAAAACCTGGAACCTCAATCAGTGGCTGATACCAGATAAGAAACTCCCCCCTGGGCACTCAGAAGACTGGGTGACTTGTAAGACAATGAACAGATTGTGCTCTGGCACCACGAGATGCAGAGTTAGCCTTAAGAAGTGGGGCTACAAAGTGGAGTCCACAACATGCAAGTGTGGAGAAGAGCAAACCACAGACTACTTACTACAATTCAGTCTGAGCCCTGCCACATGCACAATGGAGGACTTTCTCACAACGACACCAGAGGCACTCCAAGTAGCCAGCTTCTGGTCAAAGGAAATTTAGCACAATGCCAAGTTTTTAACTTTGTGGTTTTTCTTACATTATAACTGTATTCTCAATTCACTTCTGACATGATAAATAAATAAAGGCAACAAAGAGCTGTGTCAAAGAACCGGGTTACACAATGTGGTCAATGAGATCTATGAGGCAAAAAGAAGAAGGGCAGGGTATATGGCACAAACAAAAGACAAACAGATGTACATGGCGACTAACGAATTGGGTACCAAGAGACCACAAGCAGCCCTTTGGCAGATTTCATACTTGATGGGACAAACCAATGGTTAAGCTATTCAGCCAGAAATGGAAAAGAAAAGCATGGGATTTTTGGAAAATGATAGATTTGCATGAAGCCCAAAAGAGTGGATCAACAACAAATAGACTAGAATAGAATATACTCATGTATTAGTCTAGAAATTTTAGGCATGAGTATATATGCTATATATGGTACTTCTAAGTTTGGCCTGGCTATAAAAGTAAGGGTGGAGTTGCTCTACATCAGATGCTGTGGGTTTCCCTTTTTCTGTAGCTCATCAGGAATTGCCATAACTACCAACAGTGTGTTATTCATAGTCGACACACACAACTAAAATCCACTCTTGGAAACCCAGCAGATGTCTCTAGCTTACTTTGAGGATATGACCGCTTGATATTTAGTTGGTAAAAATGCCTCTAAATTACTACTGGTCTCTGAGAGAAAAAGAGAAATTCCATTCACTATTGCAAGTGGTTTGGCTTGCCTGCCTGAAATGAGCATGCAATAGAGTGACCACAAACGTTTTCCTTCAAGTGAAATTTAAACCATTTGTTGGTGTACTTTCACAGTACAAACATCAGAGGGATTTTTAAAAGAAGATAAAAGAATTTTCAGTTGCAGTCTTTTACCCACTTACCTGGGAATAAGTCCTCTTAAATTTAACAGAGGTTTCTTTTTAGTAGACATAGTATTGTGCATTTATTTATGTATTTATTTATTTGTATCCCGCTTTTTTCCCAACTCAGAATTCAAAGTGGTGAACAACATGTAAAAAGTAGAAAAACATAACATACAACAAAAATTAACAGCACTATCATAATTGTATCTAATAAAGGAAATACATTATTTGTTAAAATGCAACCTCAATGTAATTGACAACTAGCACAAACATAGTTAAACAAAAGATTACAACCCAATCTAAAATCCATTCATTTATGCAGTAGTCAGTTCCATTGCTAGAGGTCCATTACGATTCAAAAATTGCACACTATAGTCTGCAAAAGATTGTCTACAGTTAACCAACTACTCCAATGCAGGGGCTGTGCAATTGTAACCCAACTTTATGAAGCATTTATGGATGAGCAGCTGTTTACATATTAAGTAGATGGTGTGAAGCAAGCCATGTACTGCCTGCTAGGAATTGTGGGAGTTGAAGTCCAAAACACCTGGAGGGCCGAGGTTTGCCCATGCCTGATTTATAGTGATGGTCAACTATGCCATGTTCTTCCAAGAAGTATTCCGGAAACACTGCTTTCCTAAATACTTGTTTTTGCCTTGTCGTGTTGCAGCTGGATCTTTTTGTTTTCCTTTTTCTTGATTCATGCCAGATAGCATATTTTCTTTCTTCTGTTTTTTTTCCCCAAGTTTTTATTCCATGTGTCTTTTGCCTGTTGCAATTTCTCCAGCACTGTGCCATAAATCAAAGATCAACATATAAATACAGGAATCTGTCTCTATGGTTTGAAACTTCTGATTCTGATATAGTTTTCTCTCAAGTAAAGTGGATAGATCAGCTTGTTCTTGTTGTGCTTTTAGGGGAGCACAGATGTTACATTTATTCTTGTCCAAGTCCATAATTTCTACATTAATGTATAATATTGTGTTTCAGTCCCCTCTGACTTATAAGATATGCACATGGAAATGCATACTTTTGAACATATATTTCTTAAGACATGCATCTTTGCCTGCATTTAGCTGCCAAATACTAATATGTTTTCTGGTTTAAAGCCATGAACAGCATCACAAATTTTAGAAAAAATGGCAAGCTTAAGAGATCTGCATTCTGATCCATCCATTAGTCTGGGAGGTCCAGATTGATCAGCTCAGTTCAAAATTCTGCTTGAATGAGGTCCTTGAACATGCCTATGCCAAACAACAGGAGACTGTAGTTTTACCAAACAAACATGTGTAGATGCAGAAATAAATCTTCATGAATTCAGTGGGATTTCAGCCAGAAACTCATCTGAAAAACTGTCTCAGCAGTGATGGAACATTATCCCTTTCAAAACCTACTTGCGAGCTTTCCAGAGGCATTTGAGTAACTACTCTTGGCCACAGAATGCTGGACTAGATAGAACTTTGATCTCATCCAAAAGGTAATTCTTATGTTCTTAAGTCAATATGGGCTCTTGGGCCAGTTTTATTGTGAAAGCCAGCCCTACGGGTTGCACATGGTGTTTTCATTAACTGTCCTTGCATTTCACCCTCTCTCTACCTTGTTCTGCAAACTTTGTTTGCAAACCAAATTGAAACAAACTGAAATTAGTGGACCCCAATTATTTTATGGATGGTCAGCAATTCCTCCAGCCAGTTCATAGCTAATAAATTGTACTGGTGAAAGTCTTGTCGCTATATGTTATATGGCTCACTGTGCACTTATATCTCTGTTGTTGCACATGGATATACAGTATTCAAAGGGAAGAGTATGGCTGAAGAATTCTCAAGTGTATTATACATCCATATATCTTAAAATTCACTTTATTGTGTTCCTGATTGCTTGAATGGCTTCCATGGTGTTGGCAAATGTGTTCAGTATTTGTCAATGAGAAAGTGAATACCGGGATCTACACAAATTCATGAAAAGATCAAGAGAGAAGCCTTTGCTTTGTCTGAAACACATGAAAACTAAGGCTGAGTGAAAGTTTTTAAAGTGTCATTGTTATTTCTCTGAAATAGGCCAACATGTCTGACCTTTAAAATATATTATAACTGAAAAGACACTGTGAACCGCCCTGAGTCTCCTTCGGGGTTGAGAAGGGTGGTATACAAATACCACAAATAAATAAATAATAAAAGAGCACAAGGTAAATATGCTTTGCAGCCTTTGTAATTTGTGATAGCTTGTTCATGTATTACTTTTTCTGTTACTGAAAGTAGTAATGGCTTGTATTGCAATAGAATTTGAATTAGAATTCAAAAGAGCAATTAGACTAGCAGGGTGTTTTTACATTGCAATTCCATAACTTTTCCAGTTATGAGATATTTTAATATTCATCTAGACAAGGTAGGAATATGTAAGTTGTGAACTAGTTCAAACCTGCAAAGATTTTTCGTCTTGCGCTAGATGATCATCTGCAACCCCATCACCCTTTTCCTTCATCACAATACAGGGAAATCATATTTTAATTGTATTCGTTGCTTAGATGTAAGAATTTAAATTTCCTTGATCAACACCAGACAGTAATTTTTCAATACAATTGAGGGAAAGCCTATTTTTATTACAGGAGAATTTTTGTTGCTGTTGTGTGCCGTCGGGTCATTTTCAACTTATGGCAACCTTTATGGGGGTGGGGTTTGCAAGATATGTTCAGAGGGGCTTTACAATTGCCTTCCTCTGAGGCTGAGAGACTTTGACTTCTCCAAAGTCATCCTGTGGATTTCTATTGCTGATCAGGGATTCAAACCCTGGTTCCCAGTACTTTAGTCCAACAGTGTAGCAAATCGTGATGCCAAGGCATTTAAATCTTAATGTGTTGTGATTTACTATGTTGTGTTGCCCTAATGTGCAATGCTTTAGTATTACAACAGCAGCTTCTGTAGTGTCCATTCATGGTTGCTAGTTGGGTACTTGTTTGCAAATTGAAGTGGCAGCTTCTTTAACATCATAACTTTAAGGGCATAGATTCCATTTATCCATTCAAATCAGCAGACCTAGATCCAACACTCAAAAGAGTTTATCACACAAGGCAGGCAAATCACAATTACAGCAGAACAACAGTATTGTTACCTAGGACTTATCACATGATGTTGCTCCTTTCCCGCTGCTCTCCCAGTGGGATACAGTCTACAAAATATTTCTTTTAGAAATACAGTTATCTCCTTTTGTAAAAGAAACATCTTTTAACAGTTTGCCACCAAGAGTTGTTATTTTTTTGTTTTTTGTTTTGTCGTGTCAGGAGCGACTTGAGAAACTGCAAGTCGCTTATGGTGAAAAGGAGTTGCATCATGTGACAAGTCCAGGGGGAAATGCTTTTGTCCCACTGTAATTGCAATTTGCCTGCCTCATGTGATAAACATCTAACTCTGACAAGTATCCAAAAGAGTGCTGAACTGGAACTAAGCACAGAAAGGGATATGATGACTTAGCCATATGGACTAAGTAATGGGCCTGGCAAGAGGGTGTGTGACCCTTAGAGGACCCCATTTCCTAGCATTTTCTCACAAAAGCTACTGATATAACAAGCTTAACTGAAAGAGTTTTTGGTTTGCTTGTTTGTTTGTTAATGGAATTTGATTTGTTTCCTTGCCCAATCATTAAGGGTAAAGGGGAAAATGGGGAAAGAACGCACTCTATTGGCAGTTGTTAAATAGTACACATTACTCTGATTCTTTTTACAAATTCCTGTACTATCAAATCCTGCTGGGTTGGAAACAGAACTCATGCAGGGGCTTTATTTTAAATGCCCTGCTGATATCGATGCCCAGTGCATTACACACAAAAAAATCAGAATGCACTTAAACAGTGAACTTTAAACAAAGATCTTACTTCTGAAATTGTTCCATCATTTTAATAGAACTTGGAAGATTTTAGCCATTTCAAGAAACTAGTTATACTTGAGTTAAGCTGCAAAACAAAAATGATAAATGCTGCTTCTTATATGTTGCTATACGCTATTGGTGAGAATATTCAAAAGGATTAAGAAGTAGTACTGGAGAAAATAACATTGCAAATGGCATTTATATGTTTCTAGAAAAGATATAGCCCAGATTCTGAGTGTCATCATGGAAGCTGATGTGTGCCAAACCAGTTTTCTTCAACATATGAAAAATTGGCTGCCCACTAAAGAATATCATTTTTAAAATTCCTTTTTCAAAACAGGAAAAAAACCTTCCTGCTAGCAATAGTTTGCAATTTGAGTGTTGTTTTGTATTTCACCCTGAACCTGGGTGCACAAGTTTTGGCAATCATACCCCAAGACAGTATATTCCATTGTGGTACAACTTCATTTACTCTCAGGAAAGTTTCCCTAAAATTTAGGTGGAATCTCTTTTCCTGTAGTTTGAATCTGTTGCCCATTTGACCACAGTTGAAATATCTCTTTATTTCCCATTGGAATATACAGTTAGCCTTCCATATTCTCTTGCCTTAGGGCACAAGACCCCCACGAAAGTAGAAAAATATTCTCCAGAAGAGTGCTATGTTGTAGAGCTTGACTCTAAAATCATCCTAGAGGATCTAGAAATTCCCAGAAAGAACATTTGAATCAAATGTGTGGCACCATCATCTCATGACCGTGGCCTAACAACACAAGCAAAAGACTTTGAAACAGTTGAAATACAGCTTACAAATGCCTTGAAAGATCTTTCCAGTTACTACAACGATAACCACCCAAAGCCTAGCCCTGCCAAGATATAACCGTGAAGCCAACAGGAAATTGAAAGTCACCTGAGAAGGTCAAGAGCTTGAATATTGTTTCCATCCTAAATATCTCGGTGTCACCTTAGATCAAACACTAACATATAGGAAACACTGCTTGAACACCAAGCACAAAGTAGCTGCACGCAATAACATCCTGCGAAAACTTACTGGCAGCACATGGGGTGCAGACCCAAAATTAATACAAACATTAGCCCTAGCCTTGTCTTACTCAACTGCCGAGTGTGCCTGCCCTGTTTGGCCTAAGTCTGCCCATGCAAAGCAGGTGAACATAGCATTGAATGAAACATGCAGAATAATCACAGGATGTCTTAACCATATACTTGTTGATAAACTCTACAAGTAACTGGCATTGCCCCCTGCCCCCCGATGTACGATGGGAAGTTGCTGCTAAATGTGAGAGAAATAAGGTTGAATACTGTGAAAACCATCCACTACATGGCTGCCAGCTTTCTCCCAGTAGACTCAAATCAAGGAAAAGCTTTATGAGAACAACCACTGCTCTTGGTGTCCCCTCAGTAACAGCAAGGGTGTCCCTCTAGGCAGCTAAACCAGGAAATCTAATTGGATGGCCTCTCATGAGGGTCTTCCTGCAGGGGCAAATCAAGAATGGGCAACTTGGAAGTTCCTGAACAGGCTCAGAAGTGGAGTGGGAAGGTCAAAAGACAACCTGGCAAAATGGCACTACCTAAAAGAATCCCACACCTTGTGTGACTGTGGAGCAGAATAGACAACTCTGCATCTGTATACTTGTCCACTATGCCCTACCTCATGTACTGAGGAAGAATTGTTGGAGGCTACAGACAATGCCATTGCTGTTGCCCGTTTTTGGTCAAAAGATATTTAGTCACCTGCGCTCCTTCTATTTTTATCAGTTTTATACTAATTTATGCAATGCTTTTGATATGAAATAAATAAAAAATCTCATGGCATATTATAGCAGTCTGGCTCTGATGATGGTGGTGGTGAGTGGCTGGTACACTGTGTGGAGGGGGAATTTTTTTTTATTTGTTCATGTCAAGGAGACAATGTGTTTCTTCAGTACACATCATAAGGAGAGAGCTTGGCATGAAGTGCTATTTCTGGCAGTATTGCAGTGACTGGCATCCTATAAAATTCAAACTTCAAGATACCAGGTGAACATATCCAACTGGAACAAAACATTTGGCAATTTTTCTCACTATTCATAAATCACCACACATTATAATCACACTGCCCATGTACCATGGAATAAGAACATTTTTTCTGCTGGTTGTTTAACAACTTTTGGGAATTCAGGGGCAGATGGAAAACATGGCAGAAGATGAGACATGTCTTTGACAAATTATCTCTCTTTCACAATCTTACATCTGGAAAAGACATCAGGCTGTGTGAATAATAAATCTGGAATGCCTTGGCCATGAGAGGCCAGGATAATATAAATTAATTGTAAAATGGAGATTACATAAGTGATTCTTCCTTCTCTATATTACATGTCTTCAAAAATCAAAGAAACGATGAAGGAAAAGTAGGATCAAGTCAATATGGAAAACCAATTGAGTCTGAATCACATCCCCTGCATTTCTGATTATATAAAGATGGCTGCAACTGTGAGAAAGCAAAGAGATAAGCAGACCAAGACCCCATGGGTCAGGGAACTTATCATTTTTCAATCCCATAGGCATATATATCTTCAAACTAGTTCTGTTCTAGAAATGACATCAGGAAATGTATACTCTACTTACTCACTGGGGATACCAGGAAATTCCATCAACAGCTTATTTTCTGAGGTTTTACACTGGGAAAGTAATCACTATATCTCCCAACCTCACAGAATGACTATGAGGCTTACATTTGTTATTTCTCAAAATGTGTTTTAAAAGCAGTGTGAAAATATTGCAATGGTTCCACAAGAACATTTTCCCTTTTTGAGCCATACACAGTGTATTTCTCTGAACTGGAGAAAGAGAGAGAGAGAGAGAGAGAGAGAGAGAGAGAGAGAGAGAGAGAGAGAGGGAGAGAATATAAACATTCCATGCAAGCAATTTCCTTTTTGTACCCAAATGGACTCTGGGGACTTGAAATATGCTGCAATATTTTAATGTGTTCTATATTTCATTTCAATTGCACAGTATTTTAAGTTTCAAAACAAATATCTATTAATTACTAACACTGAGCATGGAGGAATTTCCATGCAAAAAATAACAGGACAATTAAAATGGTCATAAAAATGACTGCATATAAAAAAATTATTTTAAAAAAGCCAAATTACTAATTAAAAAACTGAACAAAACCCGTATACAATGGGACCAAAACCAACAGATGTTTTCTCATTTATTTATTTTTACTTAAGAGCATCTTAGCTCATAAGCTATACAGAGATTGATTGATTGATTATACCATTTTTACTAGTGTATTTTAGTTACATGGCTGCTTGTCTTTATGGTACTGCACAGATGTTGTTTTTAGCTGCTTATATAATACCACTTGGGGGGTGTCACTTGGGGACAAGTGATAAGTTACTGAAATGGCATGGAAGTCATTTCAGCATACAAGGACTTCATACCACTCTGGCAAAGTGTAAAGGAGAATAAGCTGGACAGGAATAGACTCCACCCTACCCTTTGCTGGGTATATAACTGAGCAGTACAATATATCCATCACCTGAGCACTGTGATTGCACTCCATTTGACAAAACACCCACATTTATGCCTTTTTCTCTTTTCCACTGGTAAACACCAACATTTGACACCTCTTTTAAGGGCTGACTTGCAGATTATACCAAATTGGGAGGGATAGCAAATACCCTAGAAGACAGAATCAGAATTCAAAATGACCTTAACAGATTAGAAAGCTGGGTCAAAAGTAACAAAATGAATTTCAACAAGAAGAAATATAAGATACTGCACTTAGGCAGAAAAAATGAAATTCAAAGATATAGGATGTGTTCTGTGCTGCTCGACAAGAGTACATGTAAAAAAGATCTTGGAGTCTTAGTAGACCACAAGTTGCCCATGAGACAACATTTGTGAATAGACTTCAGTTTAATTAATGAAACATCTTGCTCCTTCCATTCTCCTCCTCAGATTCTGACAATGAGTCTGAGTACACAGGTAGCTGTAAAAATAAGGATTTCTCTTCTGTTTTTCATTAACACATGTTGTTCCACTGGAGGCAGGCCCATGAGAAGGCCTTACTGGTACATTATTTAAACTGTTATGTTTATTCATATCATGATCTGATCACCATGCTCAATATATCCCATATGCATGTGGGTATTGGGATAATGATACAAAAGGTTTGTTAGGGTAGATCCTGACACCCCCCCGAACCAAACTCACCCCCCCCCCATTAAACTCACCCCCCCCCCCCCCCCGAATCAAAATCCTGGCTATGGACCTGATTGGAGGAATAGGATATCTGAATTCAACCTGGTAACACCAGCACAATATAAGTCACAATCCCGGGCAGGGTCAAAGGCTTCATCCTATTGGCTTCTAATGGATATTAAAATTAGATGGTGTGTTTACATTGATTCATATATAACTGAACACATTGTGGCTACATTTAAATTATGCTTCCATCAACTCCATAAGAAGTAGGACATCTGGGAAAGGTTTATGATGGCAGGCAAAACTGGCAGATTTTGTTCATTTTGACTTTTGTCCATGCCACATGCAAAACATTGCAACCAATCAGCTAATGGGAAAAGTGACCACCATTAACCAAATGTAGCTTGCATTTGTTCAGAGATAAAACCCTAAATGAACTGGGAAAATGAGACTTTTGACCTTTCAGAAGTGAATTGGTTTGTCAGGACATGTGCATCTTCCCTGTTGGTCTGTACAATGCAACAGGATCTATGCTCTACCATCCATTGCAGAATTTAGATGCCTATAAACACCAGAAAGTTTTACACACACCTGTCTTGGCTGTGCTTTTATTTGGTTTCAACTATCTAATCCACTTATTCTTGGAGGATGGGGTATCAGCATAGTCCTGCTGTTTGGTATTATTTTTATGGATAGACTTTTTTATCCTTAATCCAATCAGTGCACATTGTCATCAGTAGAGACAAAGCATGAAGATCATTCCAGGAATCTTCCTCTCATCTCCTTCTATTTGTTTGTTCCTTTCTGTATCCACTTAAAGAGCTTTCTTGTACGTTTTCTGGAGTACACACTGTACTAAATGCTTGAGTGCTACAAAAATAAAATAAAGCTGTAAAACCACCATGGAAGAGGTTGGGCCATTGCACGGACTGCAAATATGCTTTTCATCTCTGAGGAAATGCTTGCATTCTAACAGCAGCTACCGCATATGTTGTGAGGGAGGGAAATGTAACCTCAGTGTAAATGAAGTACAGAAATGTGGGAAGCAATGGGTGTGTAGAACCAGAGACCCTACAGGCAATTATTATCCTGGTGCTTTATAAGAGATATGGCTAGGTCTTACAGTGAAAGCCACTGGATTTCCCAAGTTCATGTAAGGTTTTGCTGAGATTTGGAAGCTTCTAAATATGGTGCCAATATTCCAGCAAGAGTGGTGAAATGGTCTGCATTAGAAAGCTACCAGCTATTCATTTAACATCTGTAGTTGATATAAATGCATAGAAATGTTCCTTCAGAGCAAATCAAAAATAGTGTGCATGTAGCATCATAATTAAGCATTACAATTAGTTTAGTGGACTGAGAATATCTAGGAAACTATGTACATTCTTTGTTTCATTGTCATCAACCAGTTTGGGACATTTTTACACCATAGACACACAAAACTAGACTAGCAATGTAGGTGTTCTGTGACATTGTCACAAACCATTCTTTTTTCTAAATTTCAACAATGTGTCATGTATAGTCGTTAGTCTAAAAAAAAACAGCAGGGACAAAACTGATCTTAACAAATTCAATACTGTTTAGAATTGATGTACCATTTCATTCCAGCCACAATAATCTATTGGAACACATACACATATTCTATTGATGCTTCCAGCAAACCAAGATGCAATGAAGCAGAAGTGACATGTTCTGTGGGTTATCTTCATCTGAGGGAGATTCTAACTGGGATCTGCAAGAAGTAAGCCTAACTCTCAGGACATTGGAATTCTTACTGTATTTAGAAAATACCCTACAACTTCTAATGTTCAAGTTATTTCCCCACCCAAACCAAGTACAAGAAGTTTAAATGAATAGAAAGCATGTGAGAACACTATATAGCCAGTTAGGAAGGGTCTGTGACCAACTCACTGGTTACTATCTACCTTTCTGAGTACCCACTGTCACATTTTAACTTTGCATGCTAAAAGCACAGATTCCTTTATTAAAGGGAGGAGTGGTGATTTAATCTGTGTTGATAAACTTACTACACATAAGTAACTTTTGGAAAAAAGATAGTGTCATCTGATGCTCTGTGTTTGTTATTAAACCAGTTTGGAGATGCCCACCAGCATGCTACATAATTAACTTAAATAAATGTATATCACCCCCAATCTGTCAGGAAAGTCATTCAACAATGTTCTGATCACTGGCAGAATGGACCTCTTCCCCAAGCAGCTGAGGTGCTAAACAGGCACACTATGCAGAGGGGTTTATGATGGGAGAACATTTTTTGAGACACGTGTGATAATGTTCTACATAGCTAATAAACAATATTGATTAATGTTTTGAAATTCTTTATAGCTCATTGGAATTTGACCATACTTTTACCATATTGCTTGCAAAGTCTAAAATAATTCCTCTATGTGTGTGTTTGACAAACTGTTTTACTCCCCTTTTAAAGCCCCCTCTTCAGGATTATTCATTTGGCAAAATATTTTCTGGATCAGTGCTTTCCACCTCACTCTGTTCCACTCCATCCACTTTAATGTTTTTAGTCACTGACTTCTTTGTTTTGTTCTGACTTCTTAAAATAAATCTAAATTTTATGTACTGTAGCATTTACTTCCATTAACTAATGATGACCATTTCTGTTAGGGACATACACAGATGTAAATGTCCATTACACATGTGAATATCCATGTTTGGCACTGCTGGGTTTAGTATTTCCTTCTCTCTGCAGCTTCGATACACTTCCCATTACTTACTGTAGAGCCCTTGAAGTTGAGAAAGCGGAATTGGAGGAGCAGCTGCGTGACTACATCCCCATATTCAGATGCACAATGATGACATCAGTGCTGAAGTCTATGGAAGTCCTCCATGGCGCTCAGTATCCTGAATTCTTTATGCATTTGGCCATGACTATTCTGCCTGCTTGCTGTGATACACAAAATCATTGTGTAAAATATACTGTAAGACAAGGGGAGGACATGTGGCTCTGTGTAATGTAGGTTCACATTCAGATATTTACATTATGCTAAAGGGAGGTTGGATTGATGCCCAACATTTGTCACAGTGGATTAGATTATTCAAACAGACATTTTGTAAACCAGCACTTTATAAGTAAAGTTTTATTGTTTCTATCTGTCTTGACTCTGCAATTCCTATTGTAAAGGGTTTTTTGGACATGGAGAAGAGAGTTGGGAGAAGATGGTGATCCTAAATCAGAACAATTTAAACATTTGTTAGGTATGTAATACACACAAATTACTTGGAAAGTTCTAGCCAGACAGAGTTTTGGTTACTTAAATGGCTCTGCTTTAACTGGAAGAAGAAATGTCTCTTTGGACCAAAACTTGGCTAAGGAAAAGGAAACAAAAAATAGCCATGGACCAAGCTATTCCAACTGGAAAAGACATTTCTACCTAGGCCTCAGCTGGGGAATATTATGTAACGGCTGGCTTTCAATTATTTCTAAAACTGGCTCTGTTAATAGCCCACTTCTCATCGTTGCTATACTGTTTCTCTGGAACATGTCATTCTCCAGGACTTCATATTGATTACTTCCAGGTCTACTTCTTTGGTCTGTGCACTTTGTCCTCCTGTGTAAATAAAAATATTGGACAATTTCTCTAACATCTTAGGCTGGCTGTTTCAGCTGTCAACCTATGCTCAAAGTGGTCATAAACGAATCTTTAATGAAGCCATCTGCTGTCTGGTTGTATGCCTTCAGTGCTATAATCACCTTCTTGCTAGCCTTAAGAAAAACGTAATTCACTTCTTAAAACATTGATACAAAGTTTGCTCCAGGGGCTCATTCTTCCCAAACCCAAAGCTCTCATTGGTTCTTCTCTTGCATTCTCATCTTCTACTGAAGCTACAATCATCTTGCATCCTTCTCTGACTAATTTCCTTTAGCTAAGAAACCTGTGCCTCCTATGCCATTCTGCATAAAAGGAGAAGTACCTTTTATTTGAGGTCCAAAGGCTACTACACTTTCTTTCTTTTAAACCCACATTCAAAACCTGTTTCTTATATATTGCAGAAGGGAATACTTGCAATAAGTTCAAGGATGCAACCCAGGAAGGGAGAGAAGGATAATGGAA
Organism: Anolis sagrei; assembly: GCF_037176765.1. Taxonomy (NCBI): domain Eukaryota; kingdom Metazoa; phylum Chordata; class Lepidosauria; order Squamata; family Anolidae; genus Anolis; species Anolis sagrei. Next base: position 261,252,609 of record NC_090021.1, on the reverse strand, counting down.
ATGAATAACTGGCTTCTCAGATGATGATGCCAGGAACAATTTGGCTTCCTGGATCATGGTCTGAAGTTTAATAAAGTTGGGCTTCTGGCAGGGAATGGCAATAATGTTTTTGCTAAGAGCCTCACAAACATGATCATGAGGGCTTTAAACTGAGGGAGACTATTCAGGTAGGCAGGAGTTTATCAAGAGATATTATCTCAACTATTATAGAAAGCACTGGACAAAAAGTGCAAGAACTCAATAAAGGGAATGAAAAACCCTTAAATAAACAGCTATGGGGAATGGCCCATGGTCTGTGGTATTTCTACATTAATGCACAAAGTATGGGGAATAAACAAGTTGAACTTAAACTCTTAATACAACAGAGCAAAAAATGATATAACTGACATTACTGAAACTAGGTGGGACGAGTCTCATGACTGGAATGTAGTAATAGAGAGTTATAACCTTTTTCTGAAAAATAGATCAAGAGGAAAGGAGGAGGAGTAGCCTTGTATATCAAGGATGTTTACATCTGAGAGAAGATCCATGATGTAAATCCTGAAAGCCAAGTTGAGAGTATCTGGATAAAAATTAAGGGAAAAAGAAAGGAACGTCACTTTGGGCATCTATTACAGACCTCCTTGGATGATGCCTTATTAAAACATGTGGTCATATATTCAGCAAGAAGAGGTGTAATAGTAATATGAGATTTTTGTTGAAAGACAAACTCTGCTAGGAATATCGGGTCCAACAAATTTCTCATTTGCCTTGCAGACAATTTCATGGTCCAGAAGGAGGCAACAAGGGGATCAGCTATTTTAAATGTAGTCCTAATCAACAACTATGACCTGGTAAATAGAATGGAAGTGGTGGATTTCTTAGGCAGGAGTGATCATGTCCCTTTAAACTGTGGTAGACTGGCCAGGGTGTCAGCTTGCCCAATGGCAAATGGGTCCCCCTTAAATATTAAACAACATGTTAAAAAAATTAATAACCTTTTCATAGCTTCAAAATTTAAGAGAAGTTACAATATTACTATATTCAACTAAATTTTATGTTGTATTACCATTTTTATTTTTTAAATCATTTTTGAGGATCCTAATGTGATTCTAGGCTGCATCAACAGGAGTATTGAGATTGAGGGAAGCCATAGCCCTACTTTATTCTTCTTGGTCAGACCTCAGTTGGAATACTGTGCCCAGTTCTGGGCATTGCAATTCAGGGAGGATATTGAACAAGCTGCAATGTGTCCAGAGAAGTATGACCAAAGTGATCAAAGGTTTGGAAACCAAGCTCTTACATACTTAGGCAATCCCTTGTCTTCCAAGATCGGTGTGCTGGCGGTGGGTCCATAGGTGACTGTGGAGCCCTATTCTTGATCTGCATGTTCTCCCACAGTGAGGGCATTGGTTTCCAGGTGGAAGGTGGTCCTGGTCAGGGTTGACTTGACACGACTTCCTCTTGGCATGTTTCTCTCTTTCACCCTCCATTCGTGCCTCTTCAAATTCTACCACCCTGCTGGTCATAGCTGACCTCCAGCTGGAGCACTCAAGGGTCAGGGCTTCCCAGTTCTCAGTGTCCATGCCAGAGTTTTTAAGTTTGGCTTTGAGCCCATCTTTAAATCTCTTTTCCTGACCTCCAACATTATGTTTTCCATTCTTGAGTTCGGAGTAGAGCAGCTGCTTTGGGAGATGGTGGTTGGGCATCCGGACAATGTGGCCAGTCCAGCGGAGTTGATAGTGGAGGACCATCGCTACAAGAGATTTGCAGGATTTTTCGGAGGCAACACTGATGGAATCATTCTAGGAGTTGCATGTGATGTCTGTAGATAGTCCACGTCTCACAGGCATATAGCAGGGTTGAGAGGACAATAGCTTTATAAACAAGCACCTTGGTATCCCTACAGATGTTCCAGTCCTCAAACACTGTCCTTCATTTGGAAAAATGCTGCACTCACAGAGCTCAGGCGGTGTATTTCAGTGTCAATGTAGACTTTTGTGGAGAGGTGGCTGCCAAGGTAGAGGAAATGGTCAACATTTTCCAATGCTACACCATTAAGCTGTATTTCTGGCATTGGAGAGGGAATAGCTAGTGACTGCTGGAAGGGAACTTTGGTTTTCTCAATGTTCAATTACAGGCTGAGCATCTCATATGCTTCTGCAAAGGTGTTTAGAGTGGCTTGTAGGTCTTCTGAATGTGCACAGACAACATTGTCATCAGCATATGGAGTCCTATTACAGATGTTGTTATAAACCAAGCTCTATGAGAAGCAGCTTAGGGAGCTAGGTATGTTTAGCTTGTAGAAAAGAAGGCTGAGAGGGGACATGATAGCCATGTTTAAATATTTGGAAAGATGTCATTGTGAGGAGGGGGCAGAAACGTTTTCTGCTTCTCTGGAGACTAGGACACAGAGCAATGGATTCAAATTACAGAAAAAGAGATTCCATCTAAACATTAGGAAACACTTACTGACAGTAAGAGCTATTCAGCAATAGAATACCCTGCCTGGGAGCATGGTAGAATCTCCTTCTCTGGAGGTTTTTAAGAAGAGGCTGGATAGCCATCTGTCAAGGGTGATTTGATTATATGATACTGCATGTCAGGGGATTGCGCTGGATTGTCCTTGTCGTCTCTTCCAAATCTAGGCTCCTATGATTCTATGGATCAAATGATCATGAAGGTGGTAATTCCAAGACTGTGTCATGCAAAAGCTCTATGGAGAGGCAATTGCATGGGAGGTTCGGGTCCTCCCATCTCAGCATCTTGGAGCCTCCCAAGTCTTGGCTATTGAAGGGTCAAAGAGAAAAAGTGAAAATGGCTTCCATCTTTCATTAGTAAATACAAAGGAGTTCTCTTTCCATGAGCAGAACCTGGCTTGCAGGATACAATCTAATTGAACATTTGCAATTTCTTATTTAGACAATTTAGATTTTCTGTATGGATGCTGTGAGACTGTATCAGTACCATTTCTTTTGCTTTTTAAAAGACAATTGCACAGCTGTTTTCTTTTGTTGCTCAAAGACACTGGAGCTTTTGAATAGTTTTTCACTTCTGGGCCTCCCTTTGCCCAATACTGAACACCTACCAGGGGATGGGGGTGTTCTGGTATTCCTTATAATCATATTTCCACTTTCCTGTTCCCACAATAAAAGTGGAGTCCGTATGTTGTTCCAAAAACTCTAGGCAATGACTGCTTATTAGAAGCTTGGTTATTTTCTGATGTTTATCTTGGCAACTGAATGCTGATTGAGCTTTTCCAGATTTCACTACTTCATTAATGCTGAAGATGAAAAAAAATACAGACGTAGTACAGAATTACTGAACAATGTGTCTGACAAATCTTTCACATGCTCCTGAAATCCTTGTCTATTCCAATATTAAACATTTTAAACAAAACATGCAGGGTTCTCTATCCTCTTTTTACTAACCAAGGGGAGTTAGATGGTCCTTCTCACATTCTCCTCCCACCTTTCCTAACTTGAATATAGCCTGATTCTTCTACAGTTTGACTGACCTTTGCAAAGTGGTACCAATAATTGAGGGGGGGGGGGTAATAAAGACCTAAATCCAACTGATAATGCCATCTAGTATAGAACCATGAAATCCATGAATTTTAATCTGCATTTTATCGATTTTATTTATTTATTTATTTACTTACTTTGTTTTATACTCCAACCTCTCTCCCTCATTGGGCTCAGAGTGTCCAATATTTGACAACAACTTGATGCCATTCAAACTTAGGATAGTACAAAGTCAAATCACAAGTAGCACAAACAACACAAAGCATTTTTAACAACTCATAAAGAACAGCAGTACATAATAACATACAAATGTGAGTAGATCAATAGGTACCACTTCCGTGGGAAAGTAAAGGCGCTTCATGCAGTCATGCTGGCCACATGACCTAGGGGGTGTCTATGGAAAATGCTGGCTCATTGGCTTAGAAATTGAGATGAGCACCACCCCCAAGAGTCAGACATGACTAGACTTAATGTCAAGGGGAAAACTTTACCTTTATATAATAACACAATATTAATACCAGCTGTATTAAAAACCAGCACTGTGTCATTCCCTTAGCAGAAGTCCATTGCCATTTCATATGGTTACTGATTGTCTTCCCTGAAAGCTTCCTTCCAAAGAAAACTTTTTATTTGATTTCTGAAGTATAGCAGTGAGGGAGCCATTCTGATGTCCTTGGAGAGGGATTCCAGAGCTGAGGGGCTACCATCGAGAAGGCTCTCTCTCTCTCTCTCATTCCCTCCAGCCATACCGGAGATGGGGGTGGGACTGAGAGTAGGGCTTCTCCAGCAGATCGTAGTACTCAGACAGGCTCATATCGGAAGGTGTGGTCAGATACATAGGTTGGGCCTAAACTATTCAGGGCATTAAACATTAAAGTCAACACCTTGAGCCTGGAAGCAAACTGGGAACAGTGGAGCTGCCCCAACAGGGGGGTTGATCGTTCCCTGTACATTGCTCCAGTGAGCAGCCTAGCCACAGATTTTATCTTGTATTTTAACACTTTGTATCTTGTTGTATTATTTTAATTGTTTTTCTCTTGTTTTAATGATGTTGCATTCTGCCTTGAGCTGCAGGGAGACACAGGCAATAAATTCATTATTATTATTATTATTATTATTTATAACAATTATTATCAAATAGTGAAAGTTAAGATAATATTTATGTATGTCTGAGAAACCAGATTTACACTAGTGCCTCCAAAATGATATAACAGGGTGCAGAAGCCAGTCCTGGGATTTCTTGATTTTCAAAAAAAAAAACTGGATAGAAAAACAAATTGAATTTGCCATTCCATCTATTACTAACAGGTGACTTACATGTTACTGGGGTAGTGGATCCTCTGGGTTTCAGTCCAATTCTTAAAGGATCTCTTTGATGTGCTTAAACCATTTGCAGAACATGGTCAAGATCTTGGACAGTTCTTTTAAAGATCAGACTGAAATCCAGAGCAGACTTTATGCTCTATGACATAGAAGCCACTAGTAGCTACCAATAGGCCATTCAGTTTTGGGAATCCAATGCCTACTTTTCATTCCTCCACCCCTTGGTTTTTAAAAAACGCATCATGTTGCCAAAGAACAGGACCAGAAATAGGACATCTCCAGATGGAGAAAGTCTCAGGAAATGCCAAGTTTTATTCCTGTACAAATTGATTTTACATATCCTAAAAACATTTACGAGAAATTCCAGCTTACCAAAAAAACTTTTTGTTTCCACACCCTAGGTTGGTTAGAATTAACCAAGTGCTTTCCAGAATGGCATATTTTAATTATTTGTCTATATATATCTACTTTCTCAAACCCAGGACGTAGGGCCATCAAGTAAGCACAGCAACTGTTTCCAGGACACAGATTCAACTGATATCAAGCAAGTGAAAGAGATGCGTTTTCACAAAAGCTGCATCTGCACTGTAGAATTAATTCAGTTTGATACCATTTGAACTGCCATGCCTCAATGCCATGGAATCATTGGATTTGCAGTTTGTTAATGCACCAGCACTCTGTTAGAAACGACTGTATAAAATATTCTATAGGTGGTACCTGACTCCTGAATATCAAAGATCAACAAAGGGAAAATAAAAGATGACTGCTGGAAATGCGGAAAGCATAAAGGCAATTTTTTCCACATGTGGTGGAAATGCACGAAAATCTTTTGGCATAAAATATATGAAGAGATCAAAATAATCCTAAATATCAAATTCGAACTAAAACCTGAATCAATGCTATTAGGGATAACAGACTTTATTACAGATAAAAATACAGAAAGAAATTCTTTTATTTTACAACAGCAGCAAGAATCATCCTGGCTAGGGTATGGAGGTCTAGCGAAATTCCCACAGTAGAGCAATGGATTTTAAAAACAATGGATATCATGAACATGGATATACTTACCCATAGAATCTCACAAAATTATATAAAACCTCCCAGAACTGATTGGAAAAGTTTCTTAGAATTTATCAAGAAAGAATATAAAGAAATCCATATTAATACGCTTTAAAAGAATCTTGAAGGTCGATCACCAGGAAGCAGCCAACTCAAGAAGTGAACAATTATGATAATTTTTACTAACCTGGAAGTTCCTGGAAGTTCTGCACTAATTTATTTCATTTTTTATTTTATTTTTAATTCTTTATTTTTTTATTATCATTTATAGGTTAGTTCATTTCTCTCATTCAATTTTTGTTCACACTCTTTCCATGTACCAATGAGAAACTCTAGTTTTCTCTCTATCTTTCTTTCAGCTCCACCCTAGGGAGCAATATATTCTAAATAAAAACAACTTTGAAAAAAAAGAAATGACTAAGGGCTTTATGAAACTACAATTCCCATGATTATATTGCATTGAGCCATGGCAGTTAACATGGCATCAAACTGCATTAATTCTGCAGTGTAGATGCACACTAAACAAAATGTTTCTAATAGTTACTCAATACAAAATTTTTAAAGCACTTTACAATTTAGCTATAACTCCCTGATATTTTTTTAAGATTCAGTGAAAAATAGTAAAAATACATTTCTGAAATGTTGCATTAATACTATACGTGATATGTGATGAATGGAAGGTGGAAAGAAAAGGACACAAAGAAGGAGGGAGGAAAAGACGTAATATTTCAAGCAAGAGGACTAGACGAAAAGAAGTGAATATGCAGAAACAATCAAAACAGAACAAAACCTATTTTTTGAGGCAGTCTGGTAGAGCCCATTGTTTCTCCTAAATGCTCTGCTGAAAGGGTATATATTTGCCACACTATTTTTTAAAAGAAAATGGGAAAGCAGTATAAAGAGGATAGCATTCAAGATGGGCAGTCTCCAACTTGAATAGCCTTGTAAATGGCCACGTGTAAGCATCAGTTTTCCTTCTCACTGCAGGACAATCCTGCCTAAACTAGAAGAATCAACACAGCAAAGAGGAAAAGACATGTCATAAGAACTCTCAAAGTACACAAACCACAAAGCAGTAATTCATGCCAAAATAGTCATGGCCTTCAGTAATTTAATAGCTAGCTAAAGTCTGAATTTCCATTGAGCTATTTTGCAGGATAAAACAGCTAAGATCTGCTGGCTGGAGTGACGTGATTTACACGGTCTTCCAAAATGTAGGCTGAAGACAAGAGAGAAAAGACAAATCTTAACACCTGAACTAACTACACTTTCTGATTTTCAAGTAATATGCCATATTTGAGGGCCAAATTTTGGCACAGTTATAACTCAGTAACAATATACTCCAATTCTTTAACTCTGTACAATGCATACCAAAAAAATTTTCAAAATCAACTAGCCATCCTTAAATCAAGCAGACATGGGTTCCAATTATTTATGGCAAACTGTTATGATTTAAAGCTCCTGGTGTAAATTTCTTCTCAGCACTGGAATGATCTTTAAAATTCCAATGGGACCTTTACAATAACACAGTCAACCAAATCCAAACAGGCATATTCGGCAACTCTGTCAATAATCATATGGGGGAGTTTGGCAACTTCAGAACCACATGCCTGCAAGTATTCCTGTCTAGTAAAATTTCTATCATAATGAACACTGTTGATGGGCGAGAAAATGCACTTGCATACTACAGAGGCCATTGTATTTTGATGCACTGTTTTGTGCTTTTTGCACCGATGTTATCTCTTTTCTTCCATTGCATCTCCTTGTCCCCAGAAGCTGAAAAGCCCAGAAAAGAGATTGGGACAAGTACTTACTTACTTACTTACTTACTTACTTAGGCGATCTTTCGTTGGACGAGTAAGATGGTCTTCCATTATGGATTTCCTTGTGGGTCCGTATGTGGCTGTGGAGCCCTATTCTTGCTCTGCATCTTCTTCCGCAGTGTGGGCATTGGTTTCCAGGTGGAAGGCAGTCCCGGTCGGGGTTGGCTTGACGCGCCTTCCTCCTGGCACGTTTCTCTCTTTCACCCTCCACTCGTGCCTCCTCAAATTCTGCAGCACTGCTGGTCACAGCTGTCCTCCAGCTGGAGCGCTCAAGGGCCAGGGCTTCCCAGTTCTCAGTGTCTATGCCAGAGTTTTTAAGGTTGGCTTTGAGCCCATCTTTAAATCTCTTTTCCTGTCCACCAACGTTCCGTTTTCCGTTCTTAAGTTCGGAGTAGAGCAACTGCTTTGGGAGATGGTGGTCAGGCATCCAGACAAGAGAACTCAAGAACATCTGGTGGACAAAGAAGGCCGAAGAAATCCAACACCTGGCAGATACCCATAATGCTCAGGGATTTTTCAAAGCCACAAAGGTCATCTACGGACGGAGAAACCATGGCATACAGCCTCTATGCTCATCAGATGGAACCAAACTCCTGAAGGACCAAAACTCAATTGCACTACGTTGGAAACCGTACTACCAAAGCCTCCTGAACCGCAGCTCCTATGTGGCCGAAGAGGTCCTCTCACAAATCCCGCAACAACAAACCAGGGATGAGCTTGCAGCACTGCCTAGTTTGGAAGAAGTCAGCAAGGCCATCAGCCAGCAGAAGAATAACAAAGCCAGTGGACCAGATGGGGTCCCTGCTGAAATCTTTAAAGCGGGAGGACCTGAGCTGACACACCAACTCCACCAGCTCATAGAAAAAGTGTGGGTGACCGAGAAAAACCCAGCAGATTTCAAGGACACCACCATCATCACCCTCTTCAAAAAAGGGGAAAGAACAGACTGCGGAAACTATCGAGGTATCTCCCTTCTAACCTCAGCTGGGAAAATCCTCACAAGAATCCTTGCAAACCGCCTTCTGCCTCTCTCAGAAGACACCCTCCCAGAATCCCAGAAAGGCTTCCGCCCCTCCAGAGGAACAGTGGACATGATCTTCACTGCACGACAGCTCCAAGAAAAATGCAGGGAACAAAACCAACCTCTGTACATGGCATTCATCGACCTTGCAAAGGCATTCGACACAGTGAATCGCAGCGCTCTCTCGACCATCCTCCACAAAATTGGGTGCCCTAACAAATTTGTGAACATCCTGCGGCTCCTCCATGACATGATGGCAACAGTCTTGGACAGCAATGGCTCCCAAAGTGACCCATTTAAAGTGGAATCCGGTGTCAAACAGGGATGTGTTATTGCCCCAACTCTATTCTCCATCTTCATTGCTATGATACTTCACCTTGTTGATGGGAAGCTTCCCACCGGAGTGGAAATAATCTATCGGACAGATGGCAAGCTATTCAACCTCAGCAGACTGAAAGCCAAAACCAAGGTTACAACAGCTGTTATTGAACTCCAGTATGCTGATGACAATGTCGTCTGTGCGCATTCAGAAGAAGATCTACAAGCCACTCTAAACACCTTCGCAGAAGCATATGAGAAGCTCGGCCTGTCACTGAACATTGAGAAAACCAAGGTGCTGTTCCAGCAGTCACCAGCCAATCCCTCTCCAATGCCAGTAATATAGCTTAATGGTGTCACATTAGAAAATGTGGACCATTTCCGCTACCTTGGCAGCCACCTCTCCACCAAGGTCAACATCGACGCCGAAATACAACACCGCCTGAGCTCTGCAAGTGCAGCATTTTCCAGAATGAAGCAGAGAGTGTTTGAGGACTGGGACATCCGTAGGGAGACCAAGGTGCTTGTCTATAAAGCTATTGTCCTCCCAACCCTGCTATATGCCTGTGAGACGTGGACTGTTTACAGACGTCACATGCAGCTCCTGGAACGTTTCCATCAGCGCTGCCTCCGGAAAATCCTGCAAATCTCCTGGGAAGACAAGCGGACAAACGTCAGTGTGCTGGAAGAAGCAAAGACCACCAGCATTGAAGCGATGGTCCTCCAACATCAACTCCGCTGGGCCGGCCACGTTGTCCAGATGCCTGACCACCTTTTCAGCTTTCAGAAGCTGAAAAGCCCAGAAAAGAGATTGGGACAAGTAAGAGTAAGAGAATATGTGTGTGTTTTTCCTTAAAGTAACTGCTGTCCGATTTCTTTCTGACAGAGTCAGAAAGCCTGGTTCTTTAAAATAGCTGGCATATTTCATTTCTGATGTAACCTTTGTGTGATAAAATGCAATTGTTTAGTGTTCATTCATTCAGTGTCCCACTTTTCTCCCAACACATAACCCAAGGTGATTATTAAAAGAAAGCAGCATTTAAACCACAGTTAATGCAAAAGTTTAAAACAAATAACCATCATTAAAAACATAAATGAAACTGTTAAAATACAGTAAAAATGCTAAAAATAAAATACAACCCCATTAAAAGAATTTCTACTGTTAGGCTCAAATGCTTGCATAAACTGAAAGATCTTTTCTTGCCAGTGGAAAGAGGGTTCAGCTGTGGCCAACGGTAGCTTCCTGTGGAAGGGAATTCCACATTGTGGGTGACAACCACCCAGAAAGTTCTCTCCTATGTCCTCACTAAATATGCCAATGATGGTGAAAGGATTAAGAGAAAACCTTCTCTCACTGATTTTAAAATTTTAACAGGTTCATTAGGGTCTTTCAGGTAGTGTGGACCAAAGCTGTTCATAGGGCTTCATAGGTCATAACCAGCACTTTGATTTGTGCTGAAAAGAGATCTGGTAGTCAACAAAATTGTTTCACAAGGGAGTCATTGTAACCAGCCTCAGTCAGCTTAGTGGTCATTCTGGATTGGGGATTCAGGAGGTCACAGTGCAATAAATTAAACTGCCTGATTCTCCTAATACCAGGCCAGACTATTTATTCATTATCACTGTGTCAATATATCTCCAGTTCTCAGATAAAGTTCTTTGAGTGCTAGCAATGACATGATCAATCCAGAAAACATTTCCCTGCTCTCATCCAGTTCCATTCATACTTTTCCCCCATAGGTTTTATTAGGCACTAGCTGTACCCGCCACGCGTTGCTGTGGCCAACCTTCCCCCTATTTCCCCTTCTTTCCCTCCTTCCTTCACTCCCTGTTTCCTTCCTTCCTTCCTGTCTTTCCTTCTCTCCTTCCTTCCTTCTCTATCGCTTTCCTTCCTTCCCCCTTTTTCTTTCTCTTCTGCTGTCTCTCTTTTCTTCCTTCTCTCTTTCCTCCTTTCTTTCCCTCCCTCTTTCTCTACATTTTATCCCCTTTCTTCGCTCCCTCTTTCCTTCCTTCTTCCTTTTTCTCTTTCCTTCCCTCCCTCTTTCTCTACATCTTCCCCCCTTCCTTCGCTCCTTCTTTCCTTCCTTCTTTCCCTTTTTTCTTTCCTTCTCTCCTTCCTTCTTTCTCTAACTTTCCTTCCTCCCCCTTTTTCTTTCCCTCCCTCTTTCTCTCCTTTCTTCCTTTTCTACCTCATTCCTTCCTTCTTTCTTTCCCTCCCTCTTTCTCTCCTTTCTTCCTTTTCTACCTCATTCCTTCCTTCCTTCTTTCTTTCCCTCCCTCTTTCTCTCCTGTCAGGGTTGATTTGAATGCAATATTCCTGCTTCTTGGCAGAATGGGGTTGGACTGGATGGCCCATGAGGTCTCTTCCAACTCTTTGATTCTATGATTCTATGATTCTTCCTTGACAGATTAGAAGGGGGCGTGGCTTGGAGGTAACGTGAGGAGGGTAGAGGGAGGAGGGGAGGGGGGATGGGTTTAGAAGGGGGTGTGGCTTGGAGGTAACGTGAGGAGGGAGGAGGGGAGGGGGGATGGGTTTAGAAGGGGGCGTGACTTGGAGGTAACGTGAGGAGGGTAAGAGGGAGGAGGGGAGGGGGGATGGGGGCGCGCGCGCGTGTGTGTGTGCCACGTGGGGGGGGGAGAGGGGGCGCACACGCATGCATGCGTGTGTGTGCCGCTCCGGAGGGGGGAGATGGGGCACATGCGCATGTGTGTGTGCGCGCGTGTGTGTGCCGCGCCAGGGGGGGTTGGGGGCGCGCGCGTGTGTGTGTGCCGCGCCGGGGGGGAGAGGGGGCATGCGCGTGTTTGTGTGTGCCGCGCCGGGGGGGTGAGGGGCCGTGCGCACGCGCGTGCGTGTGTGTGCCGGGCCGGGGGGGAGGGTGAGGGGCCATGTGTGTGCGCGCGCCAGGGAGTTTGCACCAGTGCGCATGCTCAGTTGTTTTGCCATTTTTTGTGGTTGTTGTTGTGTGGTTTTGATTTCTGAGTGGATTAGTTGTACCTAGTGGGTTGTCCTTGGGGCATGGCAATTTTGGTAGAGTTGTGTGGAGGGGTTTTAGAGTTTTGTTTCCTCGTTGGACGCCAGTAGGAAATTTATATATATAGATTTCAAAAAAAATTCACACAAAGAAAAGAGAACTAAGAAGGGCAGAGCTCTGATTCGTAAATTAGAACTATGTCAATAACTACTATGTCACCGAGGAAGAGGACTAACGGGAAGAAGGACCTTATCATTGTTATAATTATTACATCTATATCTTCAACTCAAGTACTACTATACTCATCTAAAAGTTTTGAAAGTTCCGTTAATACTTGTGAATCTTACATAGCCAAAATTGATTGGTTACCTATTGTTGTGATGTCATTACATTTGTTACATTATTTTCAATTGATAAAATCAATTTAGAAAAAGAAAAAGAAAGAAATGGGATGAAGGAAGTAACTGCAAGTTGCTTCTGGTGTGAGAGAATTGGCCATCTGCAAAAACTTGCCCAGGGGACACCTCGATGTTATACCACCCTATGGGAGGCTTCTCTCATGCTCTCATTTTGCCTTCTCTCCATACATACCAAGTTTCAATCTTTGAAATGAAAGTTTGTATGCAAATAGTTCATTTTAAGTAAGCTGACTGGATCATTAGGAAGCTGATCTTCTGTGACCAACTCCACAAATCAATTTAAAATACCACCATTCAGTCATGTGTCCCACCCAGCAATTAAGTCCATAAGAAACTACACTAGACACAAGCTCAGGAATAGATGCCAATAAGATGAGCAGTGTAACATAATTTGCCCCTGAATTTGGGCTATCTGCCATTTTGTTTCATTGGTCTGGAAACAAAATTGGTAAAATTATTTTACCAGTCACCTTTTCAGCTACTTGGAGTGCCAAGTGACTTCCTTGTTGTAGTGAGTATGCTGCCAACAGCATACTTCTTCACTTACCCTCAATGCATTTTAAAGAAAACAAGTACAGTGTATTTGTGTCTGAGATTAAAGCACAAAGAGATCAATCCAGAAAAAAACCAAAGTTAAAGCCTTTATTACAAGAACTCTTTCTAAAAACAAAAGTTGTTTAGGGTACTGCTCAGCTAGGTTTTCACTCAAGGGGAGTGTTGACAGAGGGCTGGCAGGAAGAAGCAGGAAAGAAATCCCTCCGTGTCAGTTTACACCACATGAGGCTCAAGATAGATAGAGAAGAAGCAAAGGCATTTCAGGTCACTTTATCTATCTAATGCTATTAGTACTGTAAGGAAGGTTATGATATTCTGCTTTCCCAAATCTGGCCATATAATGTGAATATTATATCTAATTATGCAAATCGTTCTGGTTGAAAGAAGTAGTGCCCACTTAAATTGGAAAAAGTAGAACCCACTTGCATTGCCTTTATGATCAGCAAGTCAGAAAGATACTGATGAATACAGTTGTTGATTGAGTGCCTTGAGACAGTTATCCAAAAGATCAGGCTGACACTCAGTCATTCAAAAGAGAAAACAGTGAACTCCCTAAAGGTATTGGGTACTTAACATGAGTCCTCCCCCACCCCCAATCATTATTTAGTAAAGGTAGAGGTTTCCCCTGACATTAAGTCTAGTCATATCGAACTCTGGGGGCTGGTGCTCATCTCCATTTCTACGCTGAAGAGCTGGCATTGTCCATAGACACCTCCGAGGTCATGTGGCCAGTATAGAGCACTGCATAGAGCACTGTTACCTTCCCACAGAAGTAGTACCTATTGATCTCACATTTGCATGCTTTTGAACTTCTAGGTTGGTGGAAGCTGGATCTAACAGCAGTAGCTCGCCCCGCTCCCCAGATTCGAACCACCAACCTTTTGGTCAGCAGTTCAGCAGCTAGGCGGGCCCCATTATGTACTACTGAACCTAATTTCTGTCAGCCCTCCACACAACATTTTCTTAATTAATTGTTTTTCACTTTACCTGGGATTAGGAGCACAGAGTCCCCATAAAAGTGGAAAAACAACTAATTAAGAAATTGCTTTAAAAATTACAGAGGAAACACTTCTTTAAGAATTTCTAGGTCTTCCGGCATGTCTCTATGGTCAACTTCCACTGGAAGCTGGCCATGTAATCACATTGGAGGACCTAGAGATTCTAGAAATATGTTCTCTCTAGAAATCCCTAGAGGTCCTCTAACATGATGGGAGGAACTTGGCTGTAGAGTCACACCTAAAGAGGGCCTGGAGAGATCTAGAGAGGATGTTTTTAATGAAATCCATAAATAATTAAATCCACAAAACCCAAGATGACAAATATGGAAGGACAACTGTACAAATCTCTGTTAGTTAATGAAGTTGTGATCTTGCCATCCATTTATTGCCACACTTTCTCAATCTATAACAACAATGAATAATCAGGGTTTGAATCAACAGATTTTTCATGAGCATCGTGACAGCTTCCTACTGAACCTCCAGAATCTTGTCTGACACCCACAAATTGAATTCATTGTCTTCTAATAAATCCAATTTAAAAATCAAATGGTCACATTAACCATTTATCATGTAAATGTGTGTTTAATTATTGAAGAATCTAGGCAAAATTATCTAAGTGGAAAGACAATGATTGGAAATTAGACAGCTGAGAAAACAGATGAAACATCTGTATCTGGGCACTTTGTCAACATTGTGGCTCTAGTTATTATTATTGCAAAACCACAGAAGAATATCATATACCAAAAGTCCAAAGGAAGAAATAAAGACACATTTCTATATACTCTCTACAACAGAAGTTTTTGTAAGTCTGCTTAGTACATAGGCTGTGTGTAGTTAGCTGTTACTTTTCAGTCTCGCTTTCACATATAAGATTTTAGAAGAGTTCACATCTTTACAGATTATGTCAAAAACAGACAATCTCCATTTAACACTTGATATATTACTGCATTGGTGGTTACACCTACTTTTTTAGCACCTGTAGCTACTGTTAACTAACCAGTAAGCCGAATACCAAGTTTCTTTCTTACTTATTTACTGCGTGAATGCACAACCAGCTTGGCTCCTTCCTTATTTGGAATTTCACATTTTTACATATAATAGCACCAAGGACCATTTGCACTCAAAAACATCCAGTGATGGTTCTTTTGTGTGCATGCAAAGTCATAGAATCATAGAATCATAGAATCAAAGAGTTGGAAGAGACCTCATGGGCCATCCAGTCCAACCCCCTGCCAAGAAGCAGGAATATTGCATTCAAATCACCCCTGACAAATGGCCATCCAGCCTCTGCTTAAAAGCTTCCAAAGAAGGAGCCTCCACCACGCTCCGGGGCAGAGAGTTCCACTGCTGAACGGCTCTCACAGTCAGGAAGTTCTTCCTAATGTTCAGATGGAATCTCCTCTCTTGTAGTTTGAAGCCATTGTTCTGCGTCCTAGTCTCCAAGGAAGCAGAAAACAAGCTTGCTCCCTCCTCCCTGTGGCTTCCTCTCACATATTTATACATGGCTATCATATCTCCTCTCAGCCTTCTCTTCTTCAGGCTAAACATGCCCAGTTCCCTAAGCCGCTCCTCATAGGGCTTGTTCTCTAGACCCTTGATCATTTTAGTCGCCCTCCTCTGGACACATTCCAGCTTGTCAATATCTCTCTTGAATTGTGGTGCCCAGAATTGGACACAATATTCCAGATGTGGTCTAACCAAAGCAGAATAGAGGGGTAGCATTACTTCCTCAATGAAGTAATGAGTTTAAATGAAGTAGAAACTAAGTGAACAAACAGAAGGAAAATGAAGACTGACAGTCTAAAGGGACTATGAGTAAATGTACAAAGAGTTACTTAACAAAAACAAAATTAGAAATGTTTAGTCTGTTTCAGTTAGAACATATAATCCCTCAAACAAAAGCTATTCATTGAAAAATAAGCCATGATTAGATTGAGACGTCAATTATCTGCTTATTTGTCATAGATTTCGTTCTATTATTCTTGCTGTTGTCTGGCATTTGCATCCACCATTTCTTTTTTCAAATAATTTGTAATTTAATGGCATGTTAATAGTTTTAACATTGTGTTACTTCTACTGCTAACTCACAGCTCTCACTATAGAAAACATATATCAGCTGTCTCATATGGGGGCTGATAGCCCCTTTCCTACATGGCAAGGATCAGTACAATGTTTGCATGATTGACTACAGTTGTATCTTCCTGTATTGGAAATTCACCATGGATCAGCAATCAATGGCTTGTGGATTGACATTGGACCATGAACCACCACTTTGAGTAGCACCATCCTAGAAGTACAGTGTTTGGTAACAATGTATGGGGTCCTCGTTACTTTTACATTCAATTGTTCAGTTATATCTCCTTTACCCATTGTAAGATCTCTACCCCATTCACTGGTAGAGATCTTACTCTACCAGTGAATTACTCTATGTTACTCTATGTTGTTACTCTATGTTGCTTTTTCAGTCAATTTAAAAAGTCAGGTATAAACAGACTACTCTGTAAAACTATACCTGTGTGATCCCAAACAGAGGTGAGATCAATTGCTTCTCCCCTTCTGTCCTCAGGTATAGGAAACAGAGTCTGTTCAGTACGTTGTTTTCTCTCTGTCCAGTACTTACGTTATTCTGTTCAGCACTGAACAGACTGCGCTCTGACACCACAAAATGCAGAGCCAACCTTGTGGAATGAGGCTACAAAGTGGAACCCACAATATGCGAGTGTGGAGAAGAGCAAACTACAGACCCCTATTATAATGCAACATGAGCCCAGCCACATGCACAATGGAGGACCTCCTTATAGCAACACCAGAGGCACTCCAAGTGGCCAGCTACTGGTCAAAAGACATTTAATAGAATGCCAAGTTTGCAAACTTTGTGTTTTTTAAAAAATACAATACAACTGTTTGATTCGCTCGTGACATGATAAATAAATACTTACATTAGTAGCAAAGACTTGCAGGCTGCTCATGCAGGAAACAAAGTTAATCAAAGTACTGATTTTAAATATTACAGAAGCCACTTGGAAGGACCACAGAAGATACCAGTACTGCGGAAGGAACTGTGTGGTCTGTCTCAAGGACTAACTGTTGCAAATTATCCACATAAAGTATTAATTATACTGCAACCACCTGACTGCCGAAAATTGTGTGTGCAAGCACACATAAGGAAAATAATTTATTGCTGTGAATTATTTAGTGTTAGTTTGCATTTTGGGTGGAAGAAATGGGGGTGAACCCTCAAATTGAGCACAACAACCTTTTCCTTCCCCAAGGAGTTCAGAGGAGTTGGATCTTTGAGATGTGCACCATCTCTTCCCCACCCCCCTTCTCTCATAAGAAAGAGCAGCAAAAGTTGCCCCTTCAAGGTTTGACAGCTGCCTGCTATGAGAAGTCTGGGCAAAGAGCTCAAGGCCAAGAGAATAGCCCTCTGTGCTCCATCTGAAAATGGACTTATGCACTCATAAACTGTACTTCCATGCATGTCAGTCACCAACCCAATGCCAATCATTGTGTGAATTCTGATTAGGGTAAATATAAGAAGTTCATGGCTTTCGAGAAGAGGAGGAAAGTATGACAGCCATGGAATTAAACATGGCATTGAAAAATGTTTACCAGAAGAACTAGTAGAATATTACTGGACAGGACTGGACAAAGAGTAATTCATATGACTGAAATGTATTCAAGAAAAATCCTAACACTCTGAAATTACTAGTTTGTGAAACTAGAACCTGGAAAATAATTTAGTGCAGTTTTAATTTTCACATGAGTACAATGTTACCAAAGCTTTTCCCTTGTGCTACAGCTTCTTTATTATCTGCCAGTGGTTTATCCACTGCGGGAAGAACTAATGTCCTGGATGTGAAAGAGCACATGTGTTTTTGCAATCAGCCAGTAAGGTTTGCACTGTTCTCAAATCCAACTGTGTGAAAGGGAATATCAAGAGAGGAATACACTAAACCAAATGTTCTCAATGTTAATTTAGTATAAGATTTTGTAATAATGGTAATAATACAGTAACTTTTGGGTTGGCTTAACTATCTAAATTCATGGAATGGTATCAATTTTCCTCCCTAAGAGTCAAAACTGTTTTTCTTTTAGTGTCTAATGACTTTGGATCGCACAAGCTTCTGCCTATATACATCACCACACTTCATTTGGAAATGATTATTATTTTACCACACATATTTCGAAGATCTAGTAAGGTTGCCCTGATTTTTAAAATGTTTTTCTTGAAAAGATACTGTTCACAAATATTATGGCTAATGTTTCAACATATTTGTTGCTCCCAAAGCTGAGGTTTACCAAACCCATTTATTAATACCTGAGAGGCAGAATATTTTCCTTGCTGCTTACCAATCTGGCAAGAAAATTCAACCTGAAAGCTGGAACTGATATTACTTGATGTAATCCAGTTAGTAAAATTCCACATACAAACAATAATCTTTGAAAACCATAGTGTCTCATATAGTTTGTGAGTTTTTATTGCAGCCATATAAAATCCTGTGCACCCATGTGAAGCAAATATAACAG